>NC_059192.1:12162042-12249542 GCF_020615455.1 Coregonus clupeaformis | reverse complement strand
CTGGAATAGATCATTGATGTGACAGAGAGTAAGATATGCTTCCTGTGCATCAGAGCGTTCCCACAATAAACGCCTACCATGGTGTGTGGGTATGTGTGTGCGTGTCTGTGTGCATGTCTGTGTGTGTGTCTGTGTGTGTGTGTGTGTGTGTGTGTGTGTGTGTGTGTGTGTGTGTGTGTGTGACGGACTTACAGAGTAATTTTTGACGTTGATCTTGACACCAGCTTTAGCCCCCCCGAATGGTACATCTGGATAGAAAGAACAGCTTACAAACTGGGGCTTAAACACACACACACACACAGACTTCATTGATTTGACAACAGCTCTCTGAAAATGTTAATAAAAATCTCTCAGATCAGTGTGTATGTTTGCATGATTTCAGGAGCATTGAATGAATGAGATGTGTGCAGAGAGGAGAGGAGACGGACTTACCGACCACGGCACACTTGTACGTCATCAGAGAGGCCAGAGCCTTCACCTCATCAACAGACACCTCTTCACTGTAACGGATACCTGCACACAGACAGACACAAAGGGAGTTAACACACATAGCCCAACAATACCACACACACACACTAAAGTTGACAGGAAGACAGGCTTTGAGTCTACTCTGTGCCCACCACAGGTCCAATATCTGGGGTTCCACTGTGTTGGTGGAGGCTCCCCTGGAGCAGGTGGCTCCTCTACACCAGCAGCACAGGGAAACAGAGTGTGTGTAATAACTTTGGGCTATATTGGGCCATGTCGCTGTGACAGACGCCTACAGAGAGCCAAGGGCACCGAGCACTGACAGGAGACTGCAGCCAGCCTAGCGCATTTTAGAGGACGGGGAGAGAGGGTGTGACATCATCTCAAAGCGCCGCGGCGTGTACTGAGGCCCAGTCCAGAAACAGCCCCTAGCTAGCCGCTAGCCCCTGCTGCGTTAGCAGGATGGTGTTCAGGAGAGGAGGGCACACATGAGCAAAAACATTTCCCTGTTCCACGCCTTCTAAACATGACCTTTAGAGACAGCCGTGAGACGCTACAGCTGCTCGAAGGACTTGACAATGTAGACCCTCCTTTGAACTATAGAGACAGGACTGACTGAGCTACAGATGTAGGACCTTGATTTAAGGCCAGTTTACTTTGCTACAGCAGGACAAATATCCTGCAGCAACAGGGAATGTGAATTAGTATGTGGATTATAATTCATGTACATTTTTGTAGGGGTTGACAGGTTTTTCTTAAGGGAAAATCAAGTCTGAAATTTCAAAGTGGATATTACAAACTTCAGAAGCCTTTTTAAACCTCAAATACACCACAAGTTTTACATGTCCTGTATTGCAGGAAAGTTATCCTGCAACAGGGTGATCAAATTAAGATCCTACATCTGAAGACTAATTCGATTCACTGAACAAAAATAGATTCCTTATACACCTCCCCCTTTGATTCTCTTCCTCTTTGCCTCCTCCTCCTCCTCCTCCATCTCCTACTACCGCAGCAGAGGGAAAAAAACATGTTTAGAAACATTCCAATGAAATTAGTCTCTGGGTTGGCTAGCAGACACACAAAAGAAACAAACAGGAGTGTAAGTTATGAATACACACAAAAAAATTGATGAACAAACATTCACAAAAGCAAACCCAATTGCCCAAGAGCACACAGAGCCTTCCATTAATGTCGAGGGAGCCCATAGCGGGTTGTTAGTCACACAGTGGAAAAAAACCCCACTTTAACTGAATTCAGACTGCACCACAGGCTTCCTCTTCTGCTTGGGAAGGACATGTTGGAAATGTAGCAGACTAAACATTCTTTGAGAGTGAGACACTTCCTGACACTCCCTAACACTGAGTCACGCCTGCACACACCCAGTTCTACAGTGTTCCAGCTAGAGAACGTGAGGTTCTGCAGTATTGTAGTAGAACCAGGTATTCTATGTAGAGCAGTGTGGGTCTATCTGTCTGTCTGTCGTAGCAGCAACAGCCTTTGTGCTTTGTCTACACAGACAGGGAGATAACGCAAGTCTTCAGGTCACGGGCAAGCTCTGTTACATAGCCTACGCTGACAGGATGGCAATACGGCTGGATCACACAGAAAGGGGGGGATGGAAACCGTGAGAAGTGTAGCTGAAGTCAGAGAAGGGGGGGAATGGAAAGTCTGACTAAGCTGCAGCAAGTGAAAAGAGGGATTTGATCACTTCTCTAAAATGGGTTTGAGGGAAGCATCTGCTCTGGTGGCGTGTGACGGCCTCTGACCTCCTCATGTGAAAGTGATTGCCATCATTATACATCTATACACCACACCAATCAGAAAGTCTACAAAGTATTAACACACAACCAATGTCCAAATCTACTCTCTGTCTGTCTGTCAGTCTGTCAGTACGTGCACTTGATTCAGCTTGCCTGGCACAATGGGTAGTTGGCGAGACTTTGCACTGTAGGACCAGTTGGTTCAACAAGAAAAAACTCACTGGATGAGCTGAATAAAGTAAGCTACGCTTAGTGAACACTCCTCCCTCCTCCTGTCAAAATGCTGACGAATGGGAACGCCTGGGTACATTACCACCCCTTCCCCTCCACAAACAACTGATCCTCCCTCTCTCGCTCCCCCCTAACTGTAAATATGTCACATCCTGATCCTCACCCAACAAATCCCCCACAATACAGAGCTGCACAAGCCTTGAACCTTGACATGAACCTCGAACCACATAGCCCCCTCCTAAAACAGACACACCCTGCGGCCCCACCCCCTCCTCCTCACACCCTGCAACCCTACCCCACCCCCTAACCCCTCCTCCTCACACCCTGCGGCCCCACCCCCTAACCCCTCCTCCCCACACCCTGCAACCCTACCCTATCCCCTAACCCCTCCTCCTCACACCCTGCGGCCCCACCCCCTAACCCCTCCTCCCCACACCCTGCAACCCCTACCCTAGCCCCTAACCCCTCCTCCCCACACCCTGCAACCCTACCCTAGCCCCTAACCCCTCCTCCCCACACCCTGCAACCCTACCCTAGCCCCTAACCCCTCCTCCCCACACCCTGCGACCCTACCCTACCCTACCCCACCCCTTGCCCAGTGAAATGGCACCTGGTGTCCGTACAAATGGCACATTATCCCACTAATTACACACACACCGTACAGTGTAACACCTGCGGTATAGTAGCCAATGATATGTATTAGCCAATCATTGGTTAAAGCCAACTGTCTACTAGTACCTACACATGGACTATGACAGAGCTGGCTAGACAACAACAGTCAGTATCAATGTTTGTATCTAGCTTGTAGTTACTGGGAGTGTGCATTGATCAGCGCTACAGGTAGGCTACCACCAACATAAAGTGTCTTAATAGGGCATTGGGCCACCACAAGCCGCCAGAACAGCTTCAATGCACAATGGCATAGATTATAAGTGTCTGGAACTCTATTGGAAGGATGCGAGACCATTCTTCCACAAGTAATTTTATCATTTGTTGATGGAGGTGGAAAACACTGTCTCAGGTGCCGCTTCAGAATCTCCCATAAGTATTCAATTGGGTTGAGATCCCAGCCAGCCATGGTAGCCAGCCATGGTAGCCAAAACAATGGGCAACTGGGCTTTTTTATACATGACCCTAAGCATGATGGGATGTTAATTGCTTAAATAACTCAGAAACCACACCTGTGTGGAAGCACCTGCTTTCAATATACTTTGTATCCCTCATTTAAGTGTTTATTTTATTTTGGCAGTCCCGTGTAGCTCAGTTGGTAGAGCATGGCGTTTGCAACGCCAGGGTTGTGGGTTTGATTCCCATGGGGGGCCAGTATGACATTTAAAAAAAAATGTTATGTATGCACTCACTAACTGTAAGTCGCTCTGGATAAGAGCGTCTGCTAAATGACTAAAATGTAAACATTTAAAATGTACCTTAGCAACGTGCATGCCCCGCCCACCTGAGGATCTGCCTTTTTCAGCTATCTATTTCTTGTGTTTGAGGGGTGCAAAATCCACTGTCACTTAAATCTCGCTTGCTTGATTGCTTTCATTTTAGTCCTGCGACTCTTTCATACTCTTGCTTGTGCCTGTTGCTTTTGTTGAAACTTTACAATAAATGTAAAACCTGAATTCCCAACAAAATCCCTGAACTCCATTTATTTATTGTTCATGCCACTAAAATGTTTTATGCGCTATAATTCAGTCAATATCCAATGGATTTTAAAAAGCTGATCGGGGGCTATGCTATTAGCATAGCGGTGTTTTACTGTCATCCTGGGGGTGTTTTACAGTCATGAGACGTCCTTGGACTGAAATATAACGTTTTTCTGAGCCTAGGTTAATTATTTGCTGGAAATGGTGCAGTTTATCCTCCCATACCAGAGTAACTCATCAACACCAAAAATAATATTACAATGTAACCCTACTCAGATGTAGGCCTACCTTAGAGGTAAGCCATGTTATTAAACTAGTAGCCTTCTGTGTTACAGTCCAGACATAGCCCTTCCCTGCAGTTAATGACTAAAAGTGCCCTCTTTGGCCTCATGGGTGGAATGTTATTAATATTTTTCATCATTTCATAATTAATAAAGATGTTTAAAAAAAAATACTGACGAAAATCCGGTGTTTCTATGTCAAACAGTTTTCTTATATTTCAGTCTTCTGCGGTGTATATAAAGTGTAATATTGGGACGCAAACTCAAAATTGAATACATTTCAACTCTATATCTGACATGGTACAGGTGTCTTCTTTTTTATAAGCCCATAACCATGTGTGTGAGGTGTATACTTTTGTTTAAGACTACCAAGAATCCCTCTGTGTGACCCTGATTTAACCCACTGCAGTAAAAGGTTAAATGGGAAATGTTTGTCCGTGTTAGGCTATGTGTGATGTGGTTGGTGTGTGTGTGTGTGTGGTGTGTATGCAGGTGGCACAGGCACAGGGTTGGGCTTATTATTTGTCACTCTAGGCCTACATAATTGTGATATATATATACAGTAACAGTTACTAATGGTAAATAGTAACCTATCTTTTTGTTCATGATTATGTAATCCCAATTATATGTACTCTGTTAACACCCCTGGGGTGTGTGTAAACCATATGACCACTTTACTTTAAATGAACTTGCTGTTCAGACTAATTAGCATATACATTATCGAATTTGCACAAAACAATTATATTTGCATAAAACAGTATTCTAATATCAAAAATTGTTACAACCTCTCAGTTCTGCATGAATATTTGTTAATAATATGACCACCCTACTTTATATTATTGGGCTTAAAGTACTGAAATTATGTATTCCATACTGCCTAATCTGCATATGAAGTGCCTCATTTGCATAGAATAATTATACATCTCTGTGAACCGTGAAAATGTCATAACAATATGACCATCCTATCTTGAGATATCTTGAGTTATTGGACAAAAGGTGTCGAATTTAAGAATCCAGACAGGTGATTTGGTGCCTTATTGACAACGGATTACAGTACATTGACATGTTGCGACCCTTTTCGATCACTTGAAAATAAGATATCTCAGCAATGGTATGTCTTATCCTCATGAAATAAAGCGTTCTGTGTTCCTGAGAAGCCTCCCTATAATTTGGAATGCAACGTATAACAGAGAACCACAGTTTCATTTTGTCCCCTAACACCCTACGTATTTAGTTAGGAGTCGTAGTTAGCTATCTTTATAGTAACTAGCTAGCGAGTGGAGCAGATAATGCAACCTTGCTAGCTAACGTTAGCTAAACAGAGTCAGTGCAGCTGTTCTCTCACAGATGATTAATGGGATTGCCAAATTAGCTACCTAGCTAGCTAGTTAGTTTAGCAACCGCACAACCACTCGAAGGACAGTTGATAACCAGAAAGCGGCGCTTGGCAGTACATCTTACCCCCCTTGCAGGGCGTCCTGTGCTGGCTGTGCTGGGCGCGGTATCCCTCCACTACCTCCCACTCTCCGTTGTCCCTCTTGATGGGGAAAGAGACGCTGAGGACGTGGTTGCAGGGCTTGATGATGCGGAGAATCCCCTTCACTCGTTTCATCTTCTGCTCGGGGGTCTCCTTGCTCTTTAGGTCCTCCACAAGCTTGTCCTGAACGATGGCGGCTCCGCGGTCGAAGAAACCCTCCACCATGCGAAAGAAGTTGGGGTCATCGGGCTGTTCACTATACTGTCGGACCCGCATCAGAGCGGCCGATGCTGGGAGAGCAGAGTCCACGCAGCCCGAGGCCAGGGCACTGCCCGCCCCGCGGGATAACAGCTCCCCGAAGTACCGGTACATGATTGGTCTAGTTGACTAACTGTTTAACAGGGGGGGAAACAACAGCGACGGGGGGTAGCTAGCTAGCTATCTATCTATTAACCCGTGAGAGGGATGAATGAACCGCACAGCAGCACTCCTTCACTGTGTCCGGTCTTCCGACTGAATGACAGTTGGAAGGGCGCGCCCGTTCGCTTTAAGGCTGCGCTGACCACCTAGGCTAGGACTCCCCTTGGACCGGGATGCACGCGGAAAAGGAGGGCACAGATCTATGAAGGAGGTTCATTTCGGGGCGCGCGTCCGAAAGAGCCAGTAAACAAAGCGCGATCCCGTGTGTGTCGCCATTTGAATACAGTAGTAGGCGGTCTATGTCAAATGTTTATTGCGCAAGTGCGATAGATAGCCTACATATTCACAGATAGATCCATTTTCTGAATCTTCTAATGAGACAATTGTGGAGTTATTCTGATGGGATCCTGAGCATTTCATTTTGTGGTATTCTAGGCCCTTATGGCTGCACAGCAAATTATCCAGTGTAAAAAATATAAATAATAAACACTGCAAATAACTATTCAAGGACCTAAAAATATTATTTGGGTCAGTATGGTTCCACGTGGAACCATTACCATTACAAAATAACCCTTGAGGAACCCTACGTTTTTAATGTGTAGGCTTCTCATTAATTTAAAACTGTTCCGGTGTCTATATGGGTACAGACAGACAACACTTTCAGTGTTGATTTAACACTCTGGAGAGTTTGCTGTGTACTATGATAGTCTGACTGAAAGTAATGGAAATCAAATCTCTGAATGTTTTTTTATGAGGCAGTTATTTAATGAGAAAGAAAGACAAAAGAATGTGGGTTCCTCAATGGTTCTTTGGGAAGGGTGATGGGTCTATGTGGAACCAGACTGACCCAAATAACCCTTTGATCCCTTCAATGGTTCTTTGCAGTTCAAAAAAGTGTTCTTTCCTCTTTTAGTGATAATTGAAATGTAGGGGTGGTGGCTCATTTGAATATTTTGGGGCATGGTTTGTGCAAAGCTCTTTTTGTGCAACCGTGAGTGAGAGTGTAATTCCAGTTTATCTAATCTCTTGTGTCATGCCATGGGCAGCAATGGTGTCTTGTGAAAGTCTCACATGGCCTTGTGTCAATTGCGAATGGTTGACTAAGTCAGTAGTTCTCAAGTTTATCCTCAGGGACCCAGCTGTTCCAGAGGTAGCACAACTGATTTAATTTGTTAATAATAAAAGCTATATAATTTGTTTTATATAATATGGCTATTAAACCAGAATTGAAAATCCTGTATGGTTCTACAAAGAACCTCTAAGATGGAGAGAGGTTATTTATAGAACCATTCTTCATAAAGGTTCTATAAAGTGTTCCATATAGCACCAAAAAGGGTTCCGCTGTGGTTACAAGCCAAACCACCCTTATTTGGCACTATATAGAACCATTAGTTTTTTGTGTGTATGAGTGTGAAACACGCAGAAGGTTGAAATGGTAATTCCATCAAAGTTACCCCTATATAATGAAAGACAAGATCCTATCGTCGATGCACCTGCCTGTTACAAATGCTCTCTCTTTCGCTGTCAAATCACATAGTGAGAACATCTGTTATACCAGATCAGATGTATAACTGATAGTAGCCCACCACTCTTAAGAATGGAATAACAGACAATGTGCATCGAAGGGATGACCCTGTCTTTCATTGAAAAGACTAATTGCACATCATTCAGTATTTAAGCTGACGTGTGCATGTGTCTTCCTCTCTGTCGCCAAGGCTCTGATGTATAAGTAGAAGAATGAGATGAAGTGTCTGCTCAGAGAGAAAGATCTGGCTGAGGTAAAGAATGAGCCGAGCATCTTTACTAGATGCTGCTCTTCTACTAATCTCACTGCAACTCCCCTCCATGTCTCCGACCACTACTTTGTTTCCTTTTCTCTCTCGCTCTCCTCCAACACTACTCACTCTGCCCCTACACAGATGGTAATGCGCCGCCGCAACCTTCGCTCTCTCTCTCCCACTACTCTCTCCTCTTCCATCCTATCATCTCTTCCCTCTGCTCAATCCTTCTCCCTCCAATCTCCTGATTCTGCCTCCTCAACCCTCCTCTCCTCCCTTTCTGCATCCTTTGACTCTCTGTGTCCCCTATCCTCCCAGGCCGGCTCGGTCCTCCCCTCCTGCTCCGTGGCTTGATGACTCATTGCGAGCTCACAGAACAGAGCTCCGGGCAGCGGAGCGGAAATGGAAGAAAACTAAACTCCCTGCCGACCTGGCATCTTTTCACTCCCTCCTCTCTACATTTTCTTCATCTGTTTCTGCTGCTAAGGCCACTTTCTACCACTCTAAATTCCAAGCATCTGCCTCTAACCCTAGGAAGCTATTTGCCACATTCTCCTCCCTGCTGAATCCCCCTCCTCCTCTCTCTGTGGATGACTTCGTCAACCACTTTGAAAAGAAGGTTGACGACATCCGATCCTCGTTTGTTAAGTCTAATGACACTGCTGGTCCTACTCACACTGCCCTACCCTATGCTTTGACTTCTTTCTCCCCTCTCTCTCCAGATAAAATCCTGCGACTTGTGACTGCAGGCCGCCCAACAACCTGCCCGCTTGACCCCATCCCCTCCTCTCTTCTCCAGACCATCTCCGGTGACCTTCTCCCCTACCTCACCTCGCTGATCAACTCATCCTTGACCGCTGGCTATGTCCCTTCCGTCTTCAAGAGAGCGAGAGTTGCACCCCCTTCTCAAAAAACCAACACTCGATCCCACTGATGTCAACAACTACAGACCAGTATCCCTTCTTTCTTTTCTTTCCAAAACTATTGAGCGTGCCGTCTTTAGCCAACTCTCTTGCTATCTCTCTCAGAATGACCTTCTTGATCCAAACCAGTCAGGTTTCAGGACTGGTCATTCAACTGAGACTGCTCTTCTCTGTGTCACGGAGGCTCTCCGCACTGCTAAAGCTAACTCTCTCTCCTCTGCTCTTGTCCTTCTAGACCTGTCTGCTGCCTTTGATACTGTGAACCATCAGATCCTCCTCTCCACCCTCTCCGAGCTGGGCATCTCCGGCGCGGCTCACTCCTGGATTGCGTCCTACCTGACCGGTCGCTCCTACCAAGTGGCGTGGCGAGAAGCTGTCTCCGCACCACGTGCTCTCACCACTGGTGTCCCCCAGGGGCTCAGTTCTAGGCCCTCTCCTATTCTCCCTATACACCAAGTCACTTGGCTCTGTCATATCCTCACATGGCCTCTCCTATCATTGCTACGCTGACGATACACAACTAATCTTCTCCTTTCCCCCTTCTGATAACCAGGTGGCGAATCGCATCTCTGCATGTCTGGCAGACATATCAGTATGGATGACGGATCACCACCTCAAGCTGAACCCTGGCAAGACGGAGCTGCTCTTCCTCCCGGGGAAGGACTGCCCGTTCCATGATCTCGCCATCACGGTTGACAACTCCGTTGTGTCCTCCTCCCAGAGTGCGAAGAGCCTTGGCGTGACCCTGGACAACACCCTGTCGTTCTCCGCTAACATCAAGGCGGTGACCCGATCCTGCAGGTTCATGCTCTACAACATTCTGAGAGTACGACCCTGCCTTACACAGGAAGCGGCACAGGTCCTAATCCAGGCACTTGTCATCTCCCGTCTGGATTACTGCAACTCGCTGTTGGCTGGGCTCCCTGCCTGTGCCATTAAACCCCTACAACTCATCCGGAATGCCGCAGCCCGTCTGGTGTTCAACCTTCCCACGTTCTCTCACGTCACCCCGCTCCTCCGCACACTCCACTGGCTTCCAGTTGAAGCTCGCATCTGTTACAAGACCATGGTGCTTGCCTATGGAGCTGTGAGGGGATCGGCACCTCTGTACCTTCAGGCTCTGATCAGTCCCTACACCCAAACGAGGGCATTGCGTTCATCTACCTCTGGCCTGCTGGCTCCCCTTCCTCTGCGGAAGCATAGTTCCCGCTCAGCCCAGTCAAAACTGTTCGCTGCTCTGGCACCCCAATGGTGGAACAAGCTCCCTCACGACGCCAGGACAGCGGAGTCACTCACCACCTTCCGGAGACATTTGAAACCCCACCTCTTTAAGGAATACCTGGGATAGGATAAAGTAATCCTTCTACCCCCAAAAAAAAAAGAAAAGAAAAAAAAAACATATTGTAAAGTGGTTATCCCACTGGCTATAGGGTGAATGCACCAATTTGTAAGTCGCTCTGGATAAGAGCGTCTGCTAAATGACGTAAATGTAAAGTAAATGTAGATATAGATCTAAACTTTGTCTCTCTCTCTCCTCTTTCCCTTCCGAAGGGTTGCCTCTCCTGCTTCGATCAGCACTTCACAGATCACCTCAGATAGAGGGAGGGAGAGGGAGGGAGGGAGGGAGAGACAAAGAGAGCGAGAGAGAGAGAGAGATGAAAGAGTGTGTATGTTATTTTATTGTAGTTATTGTTGAATGATTATATTATTTATGGCTGTCCTCAATCGCTGTGTTTGTCAGTAGGACTAATTTACTGCCTGATCTGAGGTCTGAGCCAATCATAAACCAAAGATAAGACAGCGTCCAATCAGGATATGGCCCTCTGACCGACCTGTTTTCCTTTTGCTGGGGTCCAGGGTGCACTCTCTTCTGTACCACCCCGAACAGAAGAGATCTACAGGAGTGACAAGGGAGAATGAAGGGTAGTGGTCGATGTGGGATTCAGCAACGGATACCTAGCTCTCCCCTCCTCTCGCCCCTGGCAGAGGTCCATTTTGAGATGTGCCTCCTCTCTTGTCCAGTAACGACCTGCTGCCCTGGTTTAACAAGACACAGACCTACGTACGCACAAACACGCACGCAGGCACGCACACACACACAAACCGGCAGCAGGTTCTATCTGGCGCTCTCTCCCTTGCAGCTCAACTCTCACTGCTCTCTCGATAACAGATCTGCAGATATTCACGCCCACACCACTGACCACACCTGCTCTCTCTTTAGGACAGAGCCTTGTGTCTATTCTACACAGTACCTGTCTACCTGGACATTCTGTGACATTCCTGAATAAGCCCTGAAACGTGTCCTGATGATGAGTCCAGCCCTGCCCATGTTGTTTGAGTATGTAGTGTAGGGAAGCTAATAAGCTACCAATGACTGATGAAATAGCTAAGCTACAGCAAAGCTATCCTTGAGTGGAAAGTCAATAACTATACTACAGAGTAGGCCCTTTCCTGCAGTCAAATGACCAAACCGCCCTCTAGTGGCCCCATGGATGGAATGTTATTCATATTTTTCATAATTAATAAACTGTTCTTTTTTTTGTGTGCCAAAAATCCGGTGTTTCTATGTCAAACGGTTTTGTTATATTTCAGTCTTCTGTGATGTATATAAAGTGTAATATTGGGATGCAAACTCAAAATGGAATACATTTACTCTCTATATCTGACATGGTGCAGGTGTCTTCTTTTTTTTAAAGCCCATAACCATGTGTGAGGTGTATACTTTGGATTCAAAGTAGATTTGCTTAAGACTACCAGGAAACACTCTGTGTGACCCTGATTTAGCCCACTGCAGTATGTACCTAAGAAAAGTAGCTTTCAAGCGACTGAAAATTTTAAAGAAGCCCCATGTAGTATAAATACTCCACAAAACCTGATGGACAGTTAGAGGCTAGATTCATCAGATCAAGTTCATACTGGAGTTTGGTTTATTATCTGTGGATATCATGCACACAACTACACACAACCACACCACATGGAAATAGGCACACTAAGACAGGTTTTTAGGAATTCGAACAATACACATGTGTGTGTGCGTGTGCACGCATGTATGTATGTGTGTCTAGTACATTTGACAAATTCCTAAAAACCTGTCCTAGTGTCCCATATTTCCATGGGGTGTGTAGCTAGCTGTACGTAGTTGTGTGAGGTTGTGCATTGCTGTGTGTAGGATATCTACAAATATTCAACCAAATTGTGTTGAGTCTGTCTGAATAGAGGCCCTGACCCCAGCCTGCACCTGTGGACTCTGAACACAAGATAAGATTAGATCTGATCCTGGTACAAACACACACACGCTTGCACAAACCGAGCGGGAAAATCAAATTATTATTTTATTTAAGGTGAGGCCATCTGGGATCACAAGCACACAGACACACAGACACACAGACATACATATGCACTCCTCTCCACTGAGGAACAGGTGTGTGGTTAGCTGCTGTGTGTGTAAAGGCAGAGTGTCTCAGAGTGATGTGTAATCAATTCAATATTTCCTCATCAGTCTGATAAAATCATCTCTGTACTTATAATGTAATAATTCCTTATCTCCTATTACTGTTCTGCCAGGGCAAACACCTTTATGAACTTTGCTGACGGATGAAGACTGAGTATGTAACAGCCATCTCAACCTTTCACTTGTATATTTTCCACCAAACAGATGTGGGACTCACTGTCCCTTGTGCTAAACACACACACACACACACACACACACACACACACACACACACACACACACACACACACACGACCTGGTTTGACCCAGGTCGTCCGCATACCACAACACTGTGGTAAACAACACTAGCCTAAACTAAAGCAAGTCTTCATGTCTTAATCAAAAGTTACTCAACACATGAGCGTGGTTCAGCGAGACACCTCAACACACAGACAACCCAGGTTCAAACCCAGTCAGTCACACATCACTTCACAATGATGCATCCGTCCTAGAGCTGTGTGTGTCTCCCAAGTACAATCCCTGTCCCATTATAACAGGTGTTCTATTAGCAGAATACTAATAACGGTCAGAGAGGGATGGACTCTGACCTCTCTCTCTCTCTCTTCACAGATACAAAGACAGTCACCTTTGCTTATCTCTCCTACTGTCTCTCCCTTTTTTCTCCTCTCTCTCTCTCTCTCTCTCTCTCTCTCTCTCTCTCTCTCTCTCTCTCTCTCTCTCTCTCTCTCTCTCTCTCTCTCTCTCTCTCTCTCTCTCTCTCTCTCTCCCTCCCTCCCTCCCTCCTTCCCTCCTCTCTCTCTCTCTCACTCTCTACTCGTTCTCTATACCCTTTCCTTTCTCTCCTTTTCTTTCTACCCCTTTTCTCTTTCTCTTTCTCTCTCTCCATATTAAATGTTTCTCACTCACCCCTCCCCCTCTCCTCCTCCCCCTCTTCCTCCCTCTTGTTGTCCGCTCTACGCTGCCAGTCAGTGATTTATCATGGTCATGTTTCAAAGGGTGAACGCTGGCCCGTCATTGGCTGACTACCGGACAACACCCACCGACCACTGGCTGAGGAGGGGGGAGGGGGATGAGGAGGTTGTAAACAGAGGTCTGTTCAGGAGGGCAAGAACGTTACCAAATGTTTAGATAGAAATACACTGTGTAGAACAAACATGTAACTCATGTCATGTAGAATATGACAGAGAAAGCGTCAGCTCTTTTTACGTTTCCAAAGGAAAGAGGTGAGCCAGGAACAGAGAGTCAGAGGAGTGAGATGGAAATTGTTGTTGTCAAGACTGAATTACCAGGAGAATTCTCTCTCTCTCTCTCTCTGTCTCTCCCCCTCTCTCTCTCATTCTCTCTCTCTCTCTCTCTCTCTCTCTCTCTCTCTCTCTCTCTCTCTCTCTCTCTCTCTCTCTCTCTCTCTCTCTCTCTCTCTCTCTCTCTCTCTCTCTCTCTCTCTCTCTCTCTCTCTCTCTCTCTCTCTCTCTCCCTCTCTTGCTCTCTCTCTCCCTACTCTCCTTTTCTATCTTGCTCCACTCTCTCATGAGAATGTCTCAATATAGACCTATCTAGAGTCAAAGTGTCTCTCTCCATCTCCCTCGTCTCTTCACAGTGAATTGAAGAGTGAAGAGGGGAGGGAACAGAAGCGTTAACTATACAGTTATCTTAATCTTTGATTAAATCCCTTACTTTAGTTAGGTCACTCATTTGTCTAAAAGTGCTGTTCCAGTCACATAGGTTAACCGCTCACTGACTGACTGGTAGTGTTTCAGGGTGACACTTCCTGGTTTTGACCCTGCTGAAAGTCAAGGTGACCCAGTGGAGTGTGAGGGACCTGGGGCCTGGTGGAGCTCCAGGAGCCTGGCAATTGCCTGAGCAGCCTCGCCCAGCCACAGCTGCCTTCCCAGGGTTGGGAGAAATGTGATATGGGGGTATGCAGAAGGTTAATGTGCATGTGGACAGGGAGGGGGGGTAGGTTTCCCCCAGCAGATCATTCAGACTACTATGCTGCCACCATCTGGCCACCATAGTGTATTACACTGCCCTGTAAAAACACAATAGTAACAGCTGATAAGAGGAGCATTGACACCTATTAGCCACTAGATGGCTCCAGCAGCCCTCCCAACACCTGCTGATGCTCTCAGTGCAGCTTACGTTTACATTTTAGTAATTTAGCAGAGGCTCTTATCCAGAGCAATTACGGTTAAGTGCCTTGCTCAAGGGCACATCAGCACATTTTTCATCTAGGGGATTCGAACCAGCGACCTTTCAGTTACCCGCTAGGCTACCTGCTGCCCCGGCTCTACAGTCTACAGTGGCTTCCCCTCATCCCCTCCTCTCCTCATATAACCCATATATCACGTTCATCTGATCTGACAACACATCAGAACAGAACTGAGGAAAGTAGTATGGAGGATGACTACAATGTTTACTTTATCTAGTCCAGTTTTTTCACATCAGTGCAGGTTGAGGGAAGGAGACTAAGAAAATAAGATACAGTAGTTTATTGAGACCAGGGGTGTCTACAGTAGCTTATTGAGACCAGGGGTGTCTACAGTAAATTATTGAGACCAGCGGTGTCTACAGTAGATTATTGAGACCAGGGGTGTCTACAGTAAATTATTGAGACCAGCGGTGTCTACAGTAAATTATTGAGACCAGCGGTGTCTACAGTAGATTACTGAGACCAGCGGTGTCTACAGTAGATTATTGAGACCAGCGGTGTCTACAGTAGATTATTGAGACCAGTGGTGTCTACAGTAGATTATTGAAACCAGGTGTGTCTACAGTAGATTATTGAGACCAGCGGTGTCTACAGTAGATTATTGAGACCAGCGGTGTCTCTGTAGAGGGAAACTACAGTAGATTATTGAGACCAGGGGTGTCTACAGTAGATTATTGAGACCAGGGGTGTCTACAGTAGATTATTGAGACCAGCGGTGTCTACAGTAGATTATTGAGACCAGCGGTGTCTACAGTAGATTATTGAGACCAGCGGTGTCTACAGTAGATTATTGAGACCAGCGGTGTCTACAGTAGATTATTGAAACCAGTGGTGTCTACAGTAGATTATTGAAACCAGGTGTGTCTACAGTAGATTATTGAGACCAGCGGTGTCTACAGTAGATTATTGAGACCAGCGGTGTCTCTGTAGAGGGAAACTACAGTAGATTATTGAGACCAGGGGTGTCTACAGTAGATTATTGAGACCAGGGGTGTCTACAGTAGATTATTGAGACCAGCGGTGTCTACAGTAGATTATTGAGACCAGCGGTGTCTCTGTAGAGGGAAACTACAGTAGATTATTGAGACCAGGGGTGTCTACAGTAGATTATTGAGAAAAGGGGTGTCTATAGTAGATTGAGACCAGGGGTGTCTATAGTAGATTGAGACCAGCGGTGTCTACAGTAGATTACTGAGACCAGTGGTGTCTACAGTAGATTATTGAGACCAGGGGTGTCTACAGTAAATTATTGAGACCAGCGGTGTCTACAGTAGATTACTGAGACCAGCGGTGTCTACAGTAGATTATTGAGACCAGCGGTGTCTACAGTAGATTATTGAGACCAGTGGTGTCTACAGTAGATTATTGAAACCAGGTGTGTCTACAGTAGATTATTGAGACCAGCGGTGTCTACAGTAGATTATTGAGACCAGCGGTGTCTCTGTAGAGGGAAACTACAGTAGATTATTGAGACCAGGGGTGTCTACAGTAGATTATTGAGACCAGGGGTGTCTACAGTAAATTATTGAGACCAGCGGTGTCTCTGTAGAGGGAAACTACAGTAGATTATTGAGACCAGGGGTGTCTACAGTAGATTATTGAGACCAGGGGTGTCTACAGTAAATTATTGAGACCAGCGGTGTCTCTGTAGAGGGAAACTACAGTAGATTATTGAGACCAGGGGTGTCTACAGTAGATTATTGAGACCAGGGGTGTCTACAGTAAATTATTGAGACCAGCGGTGTCTCTGTAGAGGGAAACTACAGTAGATTATTGAGACCAGGGGTGTCTACAGTAAATTATTGAGACCAGCGGTGTCTACAGTAGATTATTGAGACCAGCGGTGTCTACAGTAGATTATTGAGACCAGTGGTGTCTACAGTAGATTATTGAAACCAGGTGTGTCTACAGTAGATTATTGAGACCAGCGGTGTCTACAGTAGATTATTGAGACCAGCGGTGTCTCTGTAGAGGGAAACTACAGTAGATTATTGAGACCAGGTGTGTCTACAGTAGATTATTGAGACCAGCGGTGTCTACAGTAGATTATTGAGACCAGCGGTGTCTCTGTAGAGGGAAACTACAGTAGATTATTGAGAAAAGGGGTGTCTACAGTAGATTATTGAGAAAAGGGGTGTCTATAGTAGATTGAGACCAGGGGTGTCTATAGTAGATTGAGACCAGGGGTGTCTCTGTAGAGGGAGGGGTCTGAAACATAGGAGGTAGAGGTAGTGTGTAAAGCATCAGTGTGTGTGTGTGTGTGTGTATGTGTGTGTGTGTGTGTGTGTGTGTGTGTGTGTGTGTGTGTGTGTGTGTGTGTGTGTGTGTGTGTGTGTGTGTGTGTGTGTGTGTGTGTGTGTGTGTGTGTGTAGGGAGGTTGAGAGGTGAAGAGTTTAAAAGGTTCCCACGAGAACGCTCCAGTTGTGTGTCTCTCTACAGGAAACTGTGGTTGCTGTGGTTTCGTTTCGTGTCTGTCTGTTTGTCCACGTCTCAGACGGATCTCCAGTTGGCCTCAGGCGTGTGTGTATGTGTGTGTGTGTGTTGCTGCAGTCAGGTGGTGCCGCCCCACATGTCATGACCCAGATCAAAACCTCACAGGATGTATAGCCTAGTTGTATGCTGCGTTCACATGCTATCGGAGTTATCGGAAGTTCCGACTGGGAAGTTTCACTTGAATGACCCTCTAAGTCGGAATTACAACTGGGAAACTTGGAGAAAATGTTGTTGCCTGAATTGCCTAGTTGTGAAGTTTCACCACTGACCTTTGACCTTTTCAACCAAAAGATGACGGCAAATCCGTTTTTGACAACTACAATATGGAGAATGTAGCTGGTTTGACCATATTGTCAATGTTAAGCAAGCTAGCTAACTTAATTATAAGCAACGTTGGCTAGCTTATCAAGCTAGCTAAAATCTTATTGGTTGAAGAAATGTTCAGACCAAAAAACACATGAATGAAACAAAGTCGCATTTCCGGCATCACAACTAGGAAACAGGAAGCTCTGACGAGCAGCTGAACACAGCATACAGTTGAAGTTGGAAGTTTACATACACCTTGGCCAAATACATTTAAACTCAGTTTTTTCACAATTCCTGACCTTTAATCTTAGTAAAAATTCCCTGTCTTAGGTCAGTTAGGATCACCACTTTATTTTAAGAATGTGAAATGTCAGAATAATAGTAGAGAGAATGATTTATTTCAGCTTTTATTTCTTTCATCACATTCCCAGTGGGTCAGAAGTTTACATACACTCAATTAGTATTTGGTAGCATTGCCTTTAAATTGTTTAACTTGGGTGAAACGTTTCGGGTAGCCTTCCACAAGCTTCCCACAATAAGTTGGGTGAATTTTGGCCCATTCCTAACTGAGTCAGGTTTGTAGGCCTCCTTGCTCGCACACACTTTTTTAGTTCTGCCCACAAATGTTCTATAGGATTGAGGTCAGGGCTTTGTGATGTCCACTCCAATACCTTGACTTTGTTGTCCTTAAGCCATTTTGCCACAACTTTGGAAGTGTGCTTGGGGTCATTGTCCATTTGGAAGACCCATTTGCGACCAAGCTTTAACTTCCGGACTGATGTCTTGAGATGTTGCTTCAATATATCCATATAATTTTCCTTCCTCATGATGCCATCTATTTTGTGAAGTGCACCAGTCCCTCCTGCAGCAAAGCACCCCCACAGCATGATGCTGCCACCCCTATGCTTCACGGTTGGGATGGTGTTCTTCGGCTTGCAAGCAATCCCCTTTTTCCTCCAAACATAACAATGGTCATTATGGCGAAACAGTTATATTTTTGTTTCATCAGACCAGAGTATATTTCTCAAAAAAGTATGATCTTTGTCCCCATGTGCAGTTGCAAACCGTAGTCTGGCTTTTTTATGGCGGTTTTGGAGCAGTGGCTTCTTCCTCGCCGAGCGGCCTTTCAGGTTATGTCGATATAGGACTTGTTTCACTCTGGATATAGATACTTTTGTACCTGTTTCCTCCAGCATCTTCACAAGGTCCTTTGCTGTTGTTCTGGGATTGATTTGCACTTTTCGCACCAAAGTACGTTCACCTCTAGGAGACAGAACGCGTTTCCTTCCTGAGCGGTATGACGGCCGCGTGGTCCCATGGTGTTTATAATTGCGTACTATTGTTTGTACAGATGAACGTGGTACCTTCAGGCGTTTGGAAATTGCTCCCAAGGATGAACCAGACTTGTGGAGGTCTAAAAAAAGATTTCTGAGGTCTTGGCTGATTTCTTTTGATTTTCCCATGATGTCAAGCAAAGAGGCACTGAGTTTGAAGGTAGGCCTTGAAATACATCCACAGGCACACCTCCAATTGACTCAAATTATGTCAATCAGCCTATCAGAAGCTTCTAAAGCCATGACATCATTTTCTGGAATTTTCCAAGCTGTTTAAAGGCACAGTCAACTTAGTGTATGTAAACTTCTGAACCACTGGAATTGTGATACAGTGAATTATAAGTGAAATAATCTGTCTGTAAACAATTGTTGGAAAAATTACTTGTGTCATGCACAAAGTAGATGTCCTAACCGACTTGCCAAAACTATAGTTTGTTAACAAGAAATTTGTGGAGTGGTTGAAAAACGAGTTTTAATGACTCCAACCTAAGTGTATGTAAACTTCCGACTTCAACTGTAAGCTCAGAGAGGCCAGGGAGAGGTCGCGATTACGTCAGAACGGGCAAACCGTCGTTTAATATTAGTCAAACCCCAAGACTTCCTACACCTTTGATCATAACCTTCGCTCAGCAGTCTATCAACCACAAACCACAGCCCAAAGGCAACAACAACATTGTACACTGCAGCTGCATGTTCCACAGAGAGAGAAGTGGATATGATTATTTATTAGCAAACAGTCTTAATCACATTCATATCTTCACAGTGTCTGTTTCACAGTATGTAGCTACAGCTATACTAAAAAAAGCTAAGATTTTATGGAGAAATTCAGAATTTCTTTATAGAATGAAAAATTAAAGCTAATCAAAGTCCATCCTGAGAGTGGTCCATGAAGGGGCTAGATGTTACTCCCTTCAGTTCATCTGGCCCAGAGACAGCAGCTGAGTTGGCTCCTTGACACCACTGAAACACACACACACACACATACACACTGCCTTTAGACACACACACGCTTACAGCAATACCACACGTTGTGACAGAGTTGCAACAATGCTACAGCTACAATGCTATCTCTTTAATGTTATCTCTACAATGCTATCTCTTTAATATTATCTCTACAACGCTACAGTGCCTTGCAAAAGTATTCTCCCCCTTGGCGTTTTTCCTATTTTGTTGCATTACAAACTATAATTTAAATGGATTTTTATTTGGATGTCATGTAATGGACATACACAAAATAGTCCAAATTGGTGAAGTGAAATTTAAAAAATAACCCCCTTTGCTATGAAGCCCCTAAATAAGATCTGGTACAACCAATTACCTTCAGAAGTCACATAATTAGTTAAATAAAGTCTACCTGTGTGCAATCTAAGTGTCACATGATCTGTCACATGATCTCAGTATATATACAGCTGTTCTGAAAGGCAACACCACTAAGCAAGGGGCACCACCAAGCAAGCGGCACCATGAAGACCAAGGAGCTCTCCAAACAGGTCAGGGACAAAGTTGTGGAGAAGTACAGATCAGGGTTGTTTTTTTTTTTTAAATATCAGAAACTTTGAGCATCCCACGGAGCTCCATTAAATCCATTATTAAAAAATTGAAAGAATATGCCACCACAACAAACCTGCCAAGAGAGGGCCGCCCACCAAAACTCACGGACCAGGCAAGGAGGGCATTAACCCTGAAGGAGCTGCAAAGCTCCACAGCGGAGATTGGAGTATCTGTCCATAGGACCACTTTAAACCGTACACTCCACAGAGCTGGGCTTTACGGAAGAGTGGCCAGAAAAAAGCCATTGCTTAAAGAAAAAAATAAGCAAACACGTTTGGTGTTCCCCAAACATATGGAAGAAGGTACTCTGGTCAGATGACTCAACTAAAATGTCTGGCACAAAACCCAACACCTCTCATCACCCCGAGAACACCATCCCCACAGTGAAGCATGGTGGTGGCAGCATCATGCTGTGGGGATGTTTTTCATCGGCAGGGACTGGGAAACTGGTCAGAATTGAAGGAATGATAGATGGCGCTAAATACAAGGAAAGTCTTGAGGGAAACCTGTTTCAGTCTTCCAGAGATTTGAGACTGGGATGGAGGTTCACTTTCCAGCAGGACAATGACCCTAAGCATACTGCTAAAACAACACTCAAGTGGTTTAAGGGGAAACATTTAAATGTATTGGAATGGCCTAGTCAAAGCCCAGACCTCAATCCAATTGAGAATATGTGGTATGACTTAAAGATTGATGTACACTAGCGGAACCCATCCAACTTGAAGGAGCTGGAGCAGTTTTGCCTTGAAGAATGGGCAAAAATCCCAGTGGCTAGATGTGCCAAGCTTATAGAGACATACCCCAAGAGACTTGCAGCTGTAATTGCTGCAAAAGGTGGCTCTACAAAGTATTGACTTTGGGGGGGGCGGGGGGGGGGGGGTGAATAGTTATGCACGCTCAAGTTTTCTGTTTTTTTGTCTAATTAATTGTTTGTTTCACAATAAAAAATATTTTGCATCTTCAAAGTGGTAGGCATGTTGTGTAAATCAAATGATACAAACCCCCCAAAAATCAATTTTAATTCCAGGTTGTAAGGCAACAAAATAAGAAAAATGCCTAGGGGGGTGAATACTTTCGCAAGCCACTGTATCACTTTAATATTATCTCTAAAACGCTATTTCTTTAATATTATCTCTACAATACTATCTCTTTAATATTATCTCTATAATACTATCTCTTTAATATTATCTCTACAATGCTATCTCTTTAATATTATCTCTACAATGCTATCTCTAAAATACTCTTTACAATACTATGGCTACAGCATACATAATGTGACAACTCTGTGGCCCCTCCTACCTGAGGATGTAGGTGACACAAGCAACGAAGGGTGGTGGTGAGAGCTTAGATGGGTGTGGCTTTGATGGGTGTGGCTGTGTTGGGCGGGGTTTAGAGATGACAGCACTGTGAGTCTCCGCCCACATGTACCCTCCCCCTCTCACCAACACCCTGTACACCCCACTCACTGACTGACCCTTAGAACACACTGGAGAGAGAGGGGGAAGAGCATCTTGTTAGTGCTTGGGAGATAGTGCCTCCAATACAGGACATACGAGTGTGTGTGTGTGTGTGTGTGTGTGTGTGTGTGTGTGTGTGTGTGTGTGTGTGTGTGTGTGTGTGTGTGTGTGTGTGTGTGTGTGTGTGTGTGTGTGTGTGTGTGTGTGTGTGTGTGTGTGTGTGTGTGTGTGTGTGTGTGCATGTGTGTGTCCTCACGGTTCTGGTGGCTCTTGGTCAGAGTGTGTAAGTCCAGAGTGTGACACAGCTCATACACAGAGACACCCAGCAGCTCCTCTGGATGATAACTTAAAAACCCAGTCACCCTACAACACACACACGCACACACAGATTATGGTTTTGTGTATATTTTACATGTGTTTGTGGGAGTGTGTGTGTATCTGTATGTTTGTGCATGTGTGTGTTTGTGTGTGAATCTGTGTGTGTGTGAATCTGTGTGTGTGTGTTTGTGTTTGTTTGTGAATCTGTGTGTGTGTGTGTGTGTGTGTGTGTGTGAATCTGTGGGTGTGTGTGTGAATCTCTCTGTGTGTGTGTGTGTGTGTGTGTGAATCTGTGGTTGTGTGTGTGAATCTCTCTGTGTGTGTGTGTGTGTGTGTGTGTTACCTTTGGTCACAGTAGGTGAACCTCATGTCCATGCTGTGTTGGCTGGTGAAGGTGTGTGTGTGTAGGAGTGTGTGAGAGAGGGAGAGGGGCTGGCAGGTGAAGAGCACACAGGAAAGAGAGGGTCTGGACACACACACCTGCAGCACCTGACACAACAACAGTAACACACACAATTTAAATGGAATTTACAAATGGTAAATACACCTTTTTTCTAGTCACTAAAAATAAAGTCACTAAACTAACCCTATCATGATGACATGCCACAGCAGTAAAGTGTTACTAAAGGTTTGTTTGAAGTTTATTCTCACCCTCCAGACGGCTGATCGGAGATTAACAGTTCTTCCTCTGTGAGTCACTGTACTCTTCATCCTCATCAGAAAGTCTCTCTGTCCTCCACACCTGCTCCGCCCTGGAACTACAAACAAACACAATACAACCATCACACAACTATCACACAACCATCACACTACCATTTCACAACTATGAAAAATGCACTCACTAACTGTAAGTCGCTCTGGATAAGAGCGTCTGCTAAATGACTAAAATGACTAAAATCTAAAATCTAATCTATCACACAACCATCTCACAACTATCAATCATCTCACAACTATCACACAACCATTTCAGAACTATCACACAACCATCTCACAACTATCTCACAACCATCACACAACTATCACACAACCATTTCACAGCTATCACACAACCATTTCACAACTATCACATAACCATCTCACAACTATCACACAACAATTTCACAGCTATCACACAACCATCTCACAACTATCAACCATCTCACAACTATCACACAACCATCTCACAACAATCACACAACCATTTCACAGCTATCACACAACCATTTCACAACTATCACACAACCATCTCACAACAATCACACAGCCATTTCACAACTATCACACAACCATTTCACAACTATCACACAGCCATTTCACAACTATCACACAACTATCTCACAACTATCACACAACAATTTCATAACTATCACACAACCATTTCACAACTATCACACAACCATTTCACAACTATCACACAACTATCTCACAACTATCACACAACAATTTCATAACTATCACACAACCATTTCACAACTATCACACAACCATCTCACAACAATCGCACAACCATTTCACAACTATCACACAACCATTTCACAACTATCACACAACCATCTCAAAACTATCACACAACCATCTCACAACTATCACACAACCATTTCACAACTATCACACAAACATTTCACAACTATCACACAACCATTTCACAACTATCACACAACCATTTCAGAATCATGTCAGGACTTTCAGCCACTTTTGGGACGAAATATTTTTGTAAAACTTCTCATACCCAGTTAATAAAAGCAGAACACACCCCTAACACACATACATGTACAGATGTAGGATCTTAATTTGAGCCATTTTCCTACAGAAGGAAAATAATCATGCAGCAACAGGACATTTGAATGATGATGTTGATTCTAATTAATGGCAATTTTTTTTAGGGGTTGATACATTTTTCGTTAGGGCAAATTAAGTCTGACATTTAAAAATGGAAATTACTAACTTTAGAAATGTTTTTACACCTCGAATACACTACAAGTTTGCATTTCCTGCTGTGCAGGACAATTCTCAGCAACAAAAGAGTGATCAAATTAAGATCCTACATCTGTTTACACACCTCCAGTGATGTCAAGGTTGTCTCTGATGTCCTTATGGTCACAGGGGTGTGTGAAATCATATATGCTATGCCCCATCAACTCCACCTGGAGAAAAACATTCATATATAAATCACTCAGTTTATGTGTGTGTGTGTGTGTGTGTGTGTCTGTGTGTGTGTGTGTGTGTGTGTGTGTGTGTGTGTGTGTGTGTGTGTGTGTGTGTGTGTGTGTGTGTGTGTGTGTGTGTGTGTCTGTGTGTGTAAGTACCTGAGTTAGGCCCATGTATTCTCTGATGTTATCTGACAGGTAGATCATGTCTCCTTCTGTCGTTACCAGGACGACAAAGCCTCCCAGAATCCTCAGGTATAGATCTGTCTCCCCAATCTCCCTCTCTCCCTCCTCCCTCCTCTCCCCCATCTCCCTGTCTCCCACCTCCCTCCTCTCCCTAGTCTCTCTCGCTCCCTCCTCCATCCTCTCCCACGTATCCCTCTCTCCCTCCTCCCTCGTATCCCTCTCTCCCTCCTCCCTCGTATCCCTCTCTCCCTCCTCCTCCCTCCTCTCCCACGTATCCCCCTCTCCCTCCTCCTTCGTCACCATCTCTCCCTCGTCCTCCCCCCTCTCGCCCCTCCTCTCCCACGTCTGTCGGTCAGCAAAGCCTAAGATAAAGAGACATAAACAACATACGGTAGTGAGTGAGTGAGTGAGTGAGTGTGTGTGTGTGTGTGTGTGTGTGTGTGTGTGTGTGTGTGTGTGTGTGAGTGAGTGAGTGAGTGAGTGAGTGTGTGTGTGTGTGTGTGTGTGTGTGTGTGTACCAGAGAGCAGTGTGTGTATACGTAGGTAGCTGATGGTTAGTCGTATGATGGAGGGTTTGTCTAGGTGTGGGCGGAGGGAGGAAGGGAGTGGGAGGAGTTGAGACATGTCAGTCAACACCTGAGACTCTGCTCTCCGCCTAGCCCTCGCTGCTTCACAACTCATTACCCTAAAAGAAAGAGAGAGAGAGAGAGAGAGAGAGAGAGAGAGAGAGAGAGAGAGAGAGAGAGAGAGAGAGAGAGAGAGAGAGAGAGAGAGAGAGAGAGAGAGAGAGAGAGAGAGAGAGAGAGAGAGAGAGAGAGAGAGAGAGAGAGAGAGAGAGAGAGAGAGAGAGAGAGAGAGAGAGAGAGAGAGAGAGAGAAAAAATAGTTAAATCACAGTGGCAGTGTGTGGTGTGTGTGTGGTTGGGTGCATTATGGATGAACTCTTCATGCCCTTTATCTATGGCACACCACAACACCTGCTTTCTATGGAGTTCCATTAATGGCTAAAAAATGTTGACTACTGTGTACCATCCACAAGCACATGTCGACTGACTGGTTGTCTTGTGGTGTGAAAGACTGATTCAAGGGTGTCTTTGACGATTGAATAATAAGGAAATGCAGTGGGATTTATTTTATACGGTATTTGCTCATATTTATCAAGGTGCCAGTAATTTTGGACCTGACTGTATGCTAAAAATAGACAATGCAGTTACTCAAGCAAATATATGTAGGTGAAAATCAGTAAGATAATGTCTCATTGAAAAACATTTATATTTGTGAACTGATTCTCTATTTATTGAATTATATTAAAGATGTGTTCTCTGTACTACAATCTGATGTGAAGACAAAGATCCTACCTCCTCCTATCTCTCTCCGGGGTCATGCTGTGTAGAGATGGTGCTCTCAGCTCCTCTGCTCCGGACTTCGGAACACAGTTTTCACTCACACCAATCAATAAACAAAAATAAAAGTTGAATAAAATCTAATAAATATATTAGTCCGGTCCGTTTGGCTGGTCTGATGGTAGACAGCTGTCGTTTCCTCCTCTATCCACTGGTGCTCACCAAACCGGCCCCCAAAACCCCAACGCGTGATAGGTCAATTTACTGGAATCCTGCCCCAAAACACACCTTAACATGGTTCATCCACACACATGTAGAAACACCCTGTGTGTGTGTGTGTGTGTGTGTGTGTGTGTGTGTGTGTGTGTGTGTGTTTGTGTGTGTGTGTGTGTGAGTGAGACAGAGACAGAGAAACAGAGAAACAGAGCGAGAGAGACCGAGCGAAAGAAAAAAAGAAAGCTTGTTGCAGAGTTATGCAGTTATGCTGCCCTCTACTGCCAGTACTGATGTGAACCTGCACAGTCACAGGGTGGTTGTCAGGAATTCCGAACGTCAAGCTGGAACATAGAAGTAGAAAGAGGTCTCTAGATGGATACAACCAGTTTTAGCATGGACATTGCCATCGAGGGCTTCCACCATTTTAAAGCGGTCAACTGGGTGGGGGTTCCTATGGGTTGGGAGTGATCAGCCAAAGATCAGAGCATCGTCTTCTTCTTCTAATTGGGTTGCCTATGGTTTGTAATTGTCTTTAAGCTATATCACCGCCATCTAGTGGCCACAATAAATTAATTACACATAATATTTGTTTCAGGACTCCAGCACTGTAGGTGGTGGTAAATCACCAATATTAGCGTAACGCTTTTTTCAAACACAAAAGAAAAAGAACATGTACAACTTTAAAATGGAGATAGACTCAATGGTGCTGCCCATGCTGTCACAGACGCTATGATGGCACAGATACTAAGATGAGTTCTATTTCTATGAGCTACAATACTTTCCCTGGGTTTACGGAAGAAGAAACTACATTTACATTTACATTTTAGTCACTAAAGCCCAATTCAGATTCTCCCCCTCCTCCTCTATCCCCCCTCCCCTCCTCTATACTCCTGAACCTCCTCTCCTCTATATACTCCTGAACCTCCACTCCTCTCTATACTCCTGAACCTCCTCTCCCCTCTATACTCCTGAACCTCCTCTCCTCTCTATACTCCTGAACCTCCTCCCTTCTCCTCTCTATACTCCTGAACCTCCTCTCCCCTCTATACTCCTGAACCTCTTCTCCCCTCTATACTCCTGAACCTCCTCCCTTCTCCTCTCTATACTCCTGAACCTCCTCTCCCCTCTATACTCCTGAACCTCTTCTCCCCTCTATACTCCTGAACCTCCTCTCCCCTCTATACTCCTGAACCTCCTCCCTCCTCCCCTCTATACTCCTGAACCTCTTCTCCCCTCTATACTCCTGAACCTCCTCTCCTCTCCCCTCTATACTCCTGAACCTCCTCCCTTCTCCCCTCTATACTCCTGAACCTCCTCCCTTCTCCTCACTATACTCCTGAACCTCCTCCCTTCTCCCCTCTATACTCCTGAACCTCCCCTCCCCTCTATACTCCTGAACCTCTTCTCCCCTCTATACTCCTGAACCTCCTCTCTTCTCCTCTATATACTCCTGAACCTCCTCTCTTCTCCCCTCTATACTCCTGAACCTCCTCTCCTCTATATACTCCTGAACCTCTTCTCCCCTCTATACTCCTGAACCTCCTCCCTCCTCCCCTCTATACTCCTGAACCTCCTCTCTTCTCCCCTCTATACTCCTGAACCTCCTCCCTCCTCCCCTCTATACTCCTGAACCTCCTCCCTTCTCCCCTCTATACTCCTGAACCTCCCCTCCCCTCTATACTCCTGAACCTCCTCTCCTCTCCCCTCTATACTCCTGAACCTCCTCCCTCCTCCCCTCTATACTCCTGAACCTCCTCCCTTCTCCCCTCTATACTCCTGAACCTCCTCTCTTCTCGCCTCTATACTCCTGAACCTCCTCTCTTCTCCCCTCTATACTCCTGAACCTCCTCTCCTCTATATACTCCTGAACCTCCTCCCTTCTCCCCTCTATACTCCTGAACCTCCTCTCTTCTCCCCTCTATACTCCTGAACCTCCTCTCTTCTCCCCTCTATACTCCTGAACCTCTTCTCCTCTCTATACTCCTGAACCTCCTCTCTTCTCCCCTCTATACTCCTGAACCTCCTCCCTTCTCCCCTCTATACTCCTGAACCTCCTCTCCTCTATATACTCCTGAACCTCCTCTCTTCTCCCCTCTATACTCCTGAACCTCTTCTCCCCTCTATACTCCTGAACCTCCTCTCTTCTCCCCTCTATACTCCTGAACCTCCTCTCTTCTCCTCTCTATACTCCTGAACCTCCTCTCTTCTCCTCTATATACTCCTGAACCTCCTCTCCTCTATATACTCCTGAACCTCCTCTCTTCTCCCATCTATACTCCTGAACCTCCTATCGTCTCCCCTCTATACTCCTGAACCTCCTCTCCTCTATATACTCCTGAACCTCCTCTCTTCTCCCATCTATACTCCTGAACCTCCTATCGTCTCCCCTCTATACTCCTGAACCTCCTCTCCCCTCTATACTCCTGAACCTCCTCTCCTCTATATACTCCTGAACCTCCTCTCCTGGTAATGTATCATCAAACTGAAATAAAAACAATGCAACTTGATATTTCATAATTTCAATAATATGCAGCGCTTGACAATTTGTATTATCACATACCAATTGTTTATTTTTAATTTCCTGCAAATGAAGTACAGTATGATTGGAAGCTCAATATAAATGTGTTTAACACATTAGTCAAATTCTTCAATATCAATATTTCTTTATTTGAAATTACAGAAATAATTGCAGAATGGGGTGTTAAAGATGCCCCTTTTTCCTCATGGAGTTTGTGATTGTTTTGTGGTGTTTGAAGAACATTATTTACAACATGATTCTCATGGACTTTAGTAGTACAGGTAAAACTGTTACATGTTGCACCTTTTATTGAGAACACAAATACAGAATAAAGCGAAAATACAAAGTACATTTATACTACAAAGGAAACAAACTGCCTTTTCAATCAGCAACATACAACAACTCATGCAGCATATAAAACACACATTTATAATCAAACAATTAACAATAAATAATCTGTGCAATGGACACTAAGGTTATCAGATAACCTGGGTGACTTCTATACTGGACAAAAATATAAACGCAACATGGAACAATTTTAAAGATTTTGATTTCAATTGAAATCAATTCATTCAAATAAAATAAAATGTTATTTGTCACATACACGTGTTTAGCAGATGTTATTGCGGGTGTAGCGAAATGCTTGTGCTTCTAGCTCTGACAATGCAGTAATATCTAACAAGTAATATCTAACAATTTCACAACATATACCCAATACACACAAATCTAAGTAAGGAATGAATTGAGATATATACATATATGGACGAGCGATGTCAGAGCGGCATGGACTAAGATACAGTAGAATAGTATAGAATACAGTATATACATATGAGATGAGTAATGCAAGATATGTAAACATTATTAAAGTGACTAAGATACCGTAGAATAGTATAGAATACAGTATATACATATGAGATGAGTAATGCAAGATATGTAAACATTATTAAAGTGACTAAGATACCGTAGAATAGTATAGAATACAGTATATACATATGAGATGAGTAATGCAAGATATGTAAACATTATTAGTGGCTAGTGTTCCATTTCTTAAAGTGGCCAGTGATTTCTAGTCAATGTCTATAGGCAGCAGCCTCTAATGTGATAGTGATGGCTGTTTAACAGTCTGATGGCCTGGAGATTGAAGCTGTTTTTCAGTCTCTCGGACACCAACTTTGATGCACCTGTACTGACCACACCTTCTGGATGAAAGCAGGGTGAACAGGCAGTGGCTCAGGTGGTTGATGTCCTTGATGATCTTTTTGGCCTTCCTGTGACATCGGGTGCTGTAGGTGTCCTGGAGGGTGGGTAGTTTGCCCCTGGTAATGCGTTGGGCAGACTGCACCACCCTCTGGAGAGCCTTGCAGTTGCGTGCGGTGCAGTTGCCGTACCATGCGGTGATACAGCCCGACAGGATGCTCTCAATTGTGCATCTGTAAAAGTTTGTGAGGGTTTTAGGTGCCAAGCCACATTTCTTTAGCCTCCTGATGTTGAAGAGGCTCTGTTGCACCTTCTTCACCACACTGTCTGTGTGGGTGGTCCATGTGTACGCCAAGAAACTTGAAGCTTTCCACCTTCTCCACTGCGGTCCCGTCGATGTGGATAGGGGGGTGCACCCTCTGCTGTTTCCTGAAGTCCACAATCATTTCCTTTGTTTTGTTGACGTTGAGTGAGAGGTTATTTTCCTGGCACCACACTCCCAGAGCCCTCACCTCCTCCCTGTAGACTGTCTTGTCATTGTTGGTAATGAAGCCTACTACTGTTGTGTTGTCTGCAAACTTGATGACTGAGTTGGAGGCATGCTTGGCCACGCAGTCATGAGTGAACAGGGAGTACAGGAGGGGGCTGAGCACGCACCCTTGTGGGGACCCAGTGTTTAGGATCAGAGAAGTGGAGGTGTTGTTTCCTAACTTCACCACCTGGGGGGCAGCCCGTCAGGAAGTCCAGAGCCCAGTTGCACAGGGCGGGGTTCAGACCCAGGGCCTAGAGCTTAGTGATGAGCTTGGAGGGTTCTTACATAGGTATTCCTCTTGTACAGATGGGATAGGGCATTAGGCCCTAATCTATGGATTTCATATGACTGGGAATACAGATATGCATCTGTTGGTCACAGATACCTTAAAAAAAAGGTAGGGGCGTGGATCAGAAAACCGGGTCAGAAAACCAGTCAATATCTGGTGTGACCACCATTTGCCTCACCAGCGTGACACATCTCCTTCGCATAGAGTTGATCAGGCTGTTGATTGTGGCCTGTGGAATGTTGTCCCACTCTTCTTCAAAGGCTGTGCGAAGTTGCTGGATATTGGCCGGAACTGGAACACGCTGTCGTACACATCGATCCAGAGGATCCCAAACATACTCAATGGGTGACATGTCTGGTGAGTATGCAGGCCATTTTCAGCTTCCAGGAATTGTGTACAGCTCCTTGCGACATGGTGCTGTGCATTATCATGCTGAAACATGAGGTGATGGTGGCGGATGAACGGCACAACAATGGGCCTCCGGATCTCGTCACGGTATCTCTGCATTCAAATTGCCATCGATAAAATGCAATTGTGTTTGTTGTCCGTAATTTATGCCTGCCCATACCATAACCCCACGCCACCATGGGGCACTCTGTTCACAACGTTGACATCAGCCAACCGCTCGCCCACACGACGCCATACATGTGGTCTACGGTTATGAGGCCGGTTGGACGTACTGCCAAATTCTCTAAAACGACGTTGGAGGTGGCATATGGTAGAGAAATTAACATTAAATTCTCTGGCAACAGCTCTGGTGGACATTCCTGCAGTCAGCATGCCAATTGCACGCTCCCTCAAAACTTGAGACATCTGTGGCATTGTGTTGTGTGACAAAACTGCACATTTTAGAGTGGCCTTTTATTGTCCCCAGCACAAGGCATACCTGTGTAATGATCATGCTGTTTAATCAGCTTCTTGATATGCCACACCTGTCAGGTGGATGGATTATCTTGGCAAAGAAGAATGATCACTATTTGCACAAAATTTGAGAGAAATAAGCTTTTTGCGTGTATGGAAAATTTCTGGGATCCTTGATTTCAGCTCATGAAACATGGGACCAAAACTTTAAATGTTGCATTTATCTTTTTGTTCAGTGTATGTTAGCAGAGATTAACTTAAAGACATGCTCCGGAACATTGATGTTTACTAAGTCTTTTTTAAACCTCCCGCTTTGGGCTGGATGTGTCAATGTGTAGTTCATACATGCATAATCTATTAGCAGAATTACTGTCTTACCTCAATAAGCCACGAAATCCCGAGTTTGAAGCATCTGTTTTTCTGGAAGCTGTGCTGCGCCATTTTCCCTACTTTTTCCCCCACATGCCCCCTAGCAATTTGAGTTCAACCAATGAGCTTCAGCCCCTCGCCATATTAGTGACAGCTAACAAGATGCACATGATGCTCCCAGAGCAGAGCGAGAGAGAGAGCCATAACGTGGTGCACATATCTGCACCTGTGACCCATTTCAGGAAGCTAGGCGTATGTCGCTACTTCACAGGAGAGGCATTTGAATGTAAAAAAATGTTGCTATCAAAATGTGTTTTTTGGCAGAAATGCCTTCTGGAACATGTGAACGTTCATGTGCCTTAATAACGAACTTGTATGCCATCTGTAAATACGAATACAATTGTTAAATTATAAGCCTAGTTGGTTTAGCCGCGGAAAAAGACAGGAACCTTCCTGCTAGACATGATTGGCTGAGATAATGGATGGTCTGGACATGCTGAGAGATGAGTTCGGATTGGTCTACCATGTAGCGTGCTTCTGTCTATAACTGGAGCTGCTCAGTACGTGTAGATAATCCTTGCTACCGCAGCTTTTTTTAAAGATATAACGTTAGCCATTGAGAACTGTAAAAGTGTTGCTACTGCTCTCAACATTGCTGCCCTAAATTTAGCAGGCGCTATCGACAGAAATCAGTGGGAAAAAGTTGTGATGGACTACTTTCTGCACCCTGGGTCAGTGTGAACAGGAGTGGCTTGACACAACGGGCCATACAAGCTGTACAAACAAAACGGAAATGACACTGGACGTCTTACTTAGTTAAAGGGGTTCCAGTCTGCTGTGAAGCGTTCATCCATGTATATGGGTCAGTGGAGGCTGCTGAGGGGAGGACGGCTCATAACAATGGCTGGAACAGAGCAAATGGAATGGCATCAAACACATGGAAACCATGTGTTTAATGTATTTGACACGGCTCCACTGATTCCGCTCCGGTCATGTTGTATAATGATTAGAAGACAGGCGCAGGAATACGTATTAGTTTTTTTTATTACTCCACCCAACACAAGGTACATCATGAAAAAATTATGAGGACGAAGCCCAAAACAAACACACATACAGTGAGGGAAAAAAGTATTGCTGATTTTGTACGTTTGCCCACTGACAAAGACATGATCAGTCTATAATTTTAATGGTAGGTTTATTTGAACAGTGAGAGACAGAATAACAACAAAAAAATCCAGAAAAACGCATGTCAAAAATTGTATCAATTGATTTGCATTTTAATGAGGGAAATAAGTATTTGACCTCCTCTCAATCAGAAAGATTTCTGGCTCCCAGGTGTCTTTTATACAGGTAACGAGCTGAGATTAGGAGCACACTCTTAAAGGGAGTGCTCCTAATCTCAGTTTGTTACCTGTATAAAACACACCTGTCCACAGAAGCAATCAATCAATCAGATTACAAACTCTCCACCATGGCCAAGACCAAAGAGATCTCCAAGGATGTCAGGGACAAGATTGTAGACCTACACAAGGCTGGAATGGGCTACAAGACCATCGCCAAGCAGCTTGGTGAGAAGGTGACAACAGTTGGTGCAATTCTCACCTCGTGGAGTTGCAATTATCATGAGAACGGTGAGGAATCAGCCCAGAACTACACGGGAGGATCTTGTCAATGATCTCAAGGCAGCTGGGACCATAGTCACCAAGAAAACAATTTGTAACACACTACGCCGTGAAGGACTGAAATCCTGCAGCGCCCGCAAGGTCCCCCTGCTCAAGAAAGCACATATACATGCCCATCTGAAGTTTGCCAATGAACATCTGAATGATTCAGAGGAGAACTGGGTGAAAGTGTTGTGGTCAGATGAGACCAAAATGGAGCTCTTTGGCATCAACTCAACTCGCCGTGTTTGGAGGAGGAGGAATGCTGCCTATGACCCCAAGAACACCATCCCCACCGTCAAACATGGAGGTGGAAACATTATGCTTTGGGGGTGTTTTTCTGCTAAGGGGACAGGACAACTTCACCGCATCAAAGGAACGATGGACGGCGCCATGTACCGTCAAATCTTGGGTGAGAACCTCCTTCCCTCAGCCAGGGCATTGAAAATGGGTCGTGGATGGGTATTCCAGCATGACAATGACCCAAAACACACAGCCAAGGCAACAAAGGAGTGGCTCAAGAAGAAGCACATTAAGGTCCTGGAGTGGCCTAGCTAGTCTCCAGACCTTAATCCCATAGAAAATCTGTGGAGGGAGCTGAAGGTTCGAGTTGCCAAACGTCAGCCTCGAAACCTTTAATGACTTGGAGAAGATCTGCAAAGAGGCGTGGGACAAAATCCCTCCTGAGATGTGCGCAAACCTGGTGGCCAACTACAAGAAACGTCTGACCTCTGTGATTGCCAACAAGGGTTTTGCCACCAAGTACTAAGTCGTGTTTTGCAGAGGGATCAAATACTTATTCCCCTCATTAAAATGCATATTAATTTATAACATTTTTGACATGCGTTTTTCTGGATTTTTTTGTTGTTATTCTGTCTCTCACTGTTCAAATAAACCTACCATTAAAATTATAGACTGATAATTTCTTTGTTATTGGACAAACGTACGATATCAGCAGGGGATCAAATACTTTTTTCCCTCACTGTATATATAAATATATATATATGGAATGGCAACCAGGTGTGCGTAATGAGACAAGACAGTCCGGGGTTGGTGGTAATGATCCAGGTCAGTGACGCCTAGAAGACCGGTGACATAGACTTCCGGAGCTGGTGAACGGAATGAGCAGCAGTACCGGGGGTATCCGTGACAGCTCCAGCCATTACCACGAGCCCGTCCTCCCAAATTAAGGTGCCACCAACCTCCTGTGATACGGGTAAGAGTCTAGCAACATTTTCAGATATTATACGTTTCTAAATTTGTCAGAAAGTCGTTTTCATTGCAAGTTTAAAATACTGTTAGCTAGCTAGTGAACGTTACGTGTATGATCTGCGTATAAATATTATTTGTATCTAAAGTGCCCACATCCTGGCTCTGTGTGTGTGTATTTTTACCTGGAGTTTTTCGTTATTGTAGGCTACTGTTTTCACCACTTTTAGTCTTGAATTGTTTGGTTGTTTCCTACACTACCTTACTCACTCTGTTTAGCACATGCCCTCACATGTCAATCCTTAAGGAGATGGGTGGGGCTTAAGAGGGTGTGAATGATGCTGAATAGGTGTAGACAAAGAAGAACTCTCCAGTAGGCGTACCAAAACACTCAAGGGCCATTTTCTCAAAAGTGGAGTTACAAGTTTATCTTTCAAAGCAGAATTACTTTCCCATTGTTCCTCAACTGCAGTGTATGATATACCATTTTGTAGCTCTAACTCTCTACTTTTATCCAATGTAAAAAACACCATTCCACTTTTGGCTCGTGAGCATTACATTCAGAACTACTGGCTAAAAAGTATACAAGAGAATAAAGGAGAATATTTTAACAATACTTTCAATGTTTAACATGAAATACTTTCACATTTTACTACCCCTTAAACCAACATAAGGAACACTTAGATTTGAACAGGTGATGCATTAAACTTAAAGAAGTTTCCTCAATGTTGGCTCCATGGATAACACATTCTCAGAGACACCTCTGATTGGCAGGTTCTGCCTTTTGCCTGTCTCACACCAGTCAGATCATCAGATGGAGAAAAAAAAAAACAGCGGGATGAACTGTTGGGGTCCAGAACCTTGTAGCCTTGAATACATGAGCAGAATATACACTAACAGTCAAAAGTTTGGACACACCTACTCATTCAAGGGTTTTTCTTTATTTTTTACAATTTTTAACATTGTAGAATAATAGTGAAGACATCAAAACTATGAAATAACACATATGGAATCATGTAGTCACCAAAAAAGTGATAAACAAATCAAAATATATTTTATATTTGAGATTCTTCAAATAGCCACCCTTTGCCTTGATGACAGCTTTGCACACTCTTGGCATTCTCTCAACCAGCTTCATGAGGTAGTCACCTGGAATGCATTTCAATGAACAGGTGTGCCTTCTTAAATGTTAATTTGTGGAATTTATTTCCTTCTTAATGTGTTTTTGCCAATCAGTTGTGTTGTGACAAGGTAGGGGGGGTATACAGAAGATAGCCCTATTTGGTAAAAGACCAAGTCCACATTATGGCAAGAACAACTCAAATAAGCAAAGAAAAACGACAGTCCATCATTACTTTAAGACATGAAGGTTAGTCAATACGGAACATATCAAGAACTTTGAAAGTTTCTTCAAGTGCAGTCGCAAAAACCATCAAGTGCTATGATGAAACTGGCTCTCATGAGGACCGCCACAGGAATGGAAGACCCAGAGTTACCTCTGCTGCAGAGGATCAGTTCATTAGAGTTACCAGCCTCAGAAATTGCAGCCCAAATAAATGCTTCACAGAGTTCAAGTAACAGACACATCTCAAGATCAACTGTTCAGAGGGGACTGTGTGAATCAGGCCTTCTTGGTCGAATTGCTGCAAAGAAACCACTACTAAAGGACACCAATAAGAAGAAGAGACCTGCTTGGGCCAAGAAACACGAGCAATGGACATTAGACTGGTGGAAATGTGTCCTTTGTTCTGGAGTCCAAATTGGAGATTTTTTATTCAAACCGCTGTGTCTTTGTGAGACGCTGTGTGGGTGAGCGGAGGATCTCAGCATGTGTGGTTCCCACCATAAAGCATGGAGGAGGAGTTACGGTGTGGGGGTGCTTTGCTGGTGACACTGTCTGGGATTTATTTAGAATTCAAGGCACACTTAACCAGCATGGCTACCACAGCATTCTGCAGCGATACGCCATCCCATCTGGTTTGGGCTTAGTGGGACTGTCATTTGTTTTTCAACAGGACAATGGCCCAACACACCTCCAGGCTGTGTAAGGGCTATTTCACCAAGAAGGAGAGTAATGGAGTGTTGAGTCAGATGACCTGGCCTCCACAATCCCCCGACCTCAACCCAATTGAGATGGTTTTGGATGAGTTGGACTGCAGAGTGAAGGAAAAGCAGCCAACAAGTGCTCAGCATATGTGAGAACTCCTTCAAGACTGTTGGAAAAGCATTCCAGGTGAAGCTGGTTGAGAGAATGCCAAGAGTGTTTAAGGCTGTCATCAAGGCAAATATAAAATATTTGTTTAACACTTTTTTGGTGACTACATGATTCCATATGTGTTATTTCATAGTTTTGATGTCTTCACTATTATTCTACAATGTAAAAAATAGTAAAAATAAAGAAAAACCCTTGAATGAGTAGGTGTGTCCAAACTTTTGACTGGTACTGTAAGTCAGTATTATCAATGATATCATCAGTCTTGAATAAATTCATAATGTCTGAGAGACCCGTTCTTATATGTACCTGCAGTAATGAGATGTCTTCAGATTTCAGCTCCTTCTCTATGATTTTGATTGTGTCTGAAAGCGATGACATCTCCTCTACTCATCTCCTCAATCTTCTCCTTCATCTTCTGCTCCTCTTCCTCCATCAGTGCAGCTGGTCTTCTCTTTCTCTCTTAGAAACTGGTGAAGCTTCTCAAATTCCTCCATCTGCTTCTCTGTGTACTGGACATAGGTCTGGAGATAAAGTCAAAGATCAGATCACTGGTTAATCCACAAATACCCTGTTTAATGTACACTGGATTGAGATACTCACACATAACACTCACCTTATTGTGTTCAGCTGTTTGATCACAGGTTTGTTTAAATTCATCGTAGGCTGCGTTTACACAGGCAGCCTAACTCTAATCTTTTTACACTTATTTGTCTTTTAACCGATCAGATCAGCTCTTTTGACAATAATTGGGCAAAATATCAGAATTGGGCTGCCTGTGTAAATTCAGCCAAATACTTAGTTTCTCCTGTAAGGGCCTCAGGGCTGCATTGAGTTCCTCCTGCAATGAGACAACGGTTGTGTTCCTGTCCGACTACATTACAGACACATGTCATATCTTACAACGCCTGGATAGGTATTTATCATACAGTATCAACTAATAACATTACATGATATAGCAATCTGATGCCCGACTGCACAGTCGATGACGTGGCATGCAACCATTGGTTGATGCAATGCAACGCCTGCACATCTAAAATCGGGCAGGAACTCGACCAATGAGCTTCTTCAACATTGCCAAAAGTAGCAGGGAGCCCACTCTGGAAATGTGATGTATTTGTAGAGCAGGGGTATCAAACTCATTCAATGGAGGGCCTAGTGTCTGCAGGTTTTAGTTTTTTCCATTCAATGAAACCCTAGAAAACTGGGTGAGGGGAGTTCCTTACTAATTAGTGACCTTAATTCATCAATCAAGTACAAGGGAGGAGCGAAAACCCAGAGACACTCGACCCTCCGTGGAATGAGTTTGACACCTGTTGTAGAGTATATTGTTGAATTGTATGTTGTCCAAAAACGAACAAAATCAAAAAGGGTACTTAAGATATTTACTTTTATACATTCAATTATTCATAAATGAATGCACAGATATTGTATTCTTAATCTAAACACTAGTCATATTTCAGAGCACACGTTAAAGGTTTCAAATGACACCAAGACTGTTTGTAGCTACAGACATCTACAGACTCATTGCACTGTCTTAAAGAAGGAAGCCCAAAATGTCAAAGATTTCCCAACTTTAATGAGTTATTTCTCAATACAGATTTCAACAGTATGCCAAACATCCTTCGCCCAGAGAACCTTTCTATGGATTTCAGTCCCAAAACATCATAAATATCTTTGAGCCATTCTCGTATGGAATAGCCCCAATATCTGATAATACAGTTGAAGTCAGAAGTTTACATACATCTTAGCCAAATACATTTAAACTCAGTTTTTCCACAATTCCTGACATTTAATCCTAGTAAATATTCCCTGTCTTAGGTCAGTTAGGATCACCACTTTATTTTAAGAATGTGAAATGTCAGAATAATAGTAGAGATAATTATTTATTTCAGCTTTTATTTATTTCATCACATTCCCAGTGGGTCAGAAGTTTACATACACTCAATTAGTATTTGGTAACATTGCCTTAAAATTGTTTAACTTGGGTCAAATATTTTGGGTAGCCTTCCACATGCTTCCCACAATAAGTTGGGTGAATTTTGGCCCATTCCTCCTGACAGAGCTGGTGTTACTGAGTCAGGTTTGTAGGCCTCCATGCTCGCACACGCTTTTCCAGTTCTGCTCACAAATGTTCTATAGGATTGAGGTCAGGGCTTATTGATGGCCACTCCAATACCTTGACTTTGTTGTCCTTAAGCCATTTTGCCACAACTTTGGAAGTATGCTTGGGGTCATTGTCCATTTGGAAGACCCATTTGCGACCAAGCTTTAACTTCCTGACTGATGTCTTGAGATGTTGCTTCAATATATCCACATAATTTTATTTTCTCATGATGCCATCTATTTTGTGAAGTGCACCAGTCCCTCCTGCAGCAAAGCACCGCCACAGCATGATGCTGCCACCCCCGTGCTTCACAGTTGGGATTGTGTTCTTCAGCTTGCAAGCCATCCCCTTTTTCCTCCAAACATAACGATGGTCATTATGGCCAAACAGTTATCTTTTTGTTTCATCAGACCAGAGTACATTTCTCCAAAAAATTACGATCTTTGTCCCCATGTGCAGTTGCAAACCGTAGTCTGGCTTTTTTATGGTGGTTTTGGAGCAGTGGCTTCTTCCTTGCTGAGCGGCCTTTCAGGTTATGTCGATATAGGACTCGTTTTACTCTGGATATAGATACTTTTGCACCTGTTTCCTCCAGCATCTTGTTCTGGGATTGCACTTTTCGCACCAAAGTATGTTCATCTCTAGGAGACAGAACGCGTCTCCTTCCTGAGCGGTATGACGGCTGCTTGGTCCCATGGTGTTTATACTTGCATACTATTGTTTGTACAGATGAACGTGGTACCGTCAGGCGTTTGGAAATTGCACCCAAGGATGAACCAGACTTGGGGAGGTCTACAATTTTTTTCTGAGGTCTTAGCTGATTTATTTTGATTTTCCCATGATCTCAAGCAAAGAGGCATTGAGTTTGAAGGTAGGCCTTGAAATACATCCACAGGTACAGTGGGGAAAAAATGTATTTAGTCAGCCACCAATTGTGCAAGTTCTCCCACTTAAAAAGATGAGAGAGGCCTGTAATTTTCATCATAGGTACACGTCAACTATGACAGACAAAATGAGAAAAAAAATCCTGAAAATCACATTGTAGGATTTTTAATGCATTTATTTGCAAATTATGGTGGAAAATAAGTATTTGGTCAATAACAAAAGTTTCTCAATACTTTGTTATATACCCTTTGTTGGCAATGACACAGGTCAAACGTTTTCTGTAAGTCTTCACAAGGTTTTCACACACTGTTGCTGGTATTTTGGCCCATTCCTCCATGCAGATCTCCTCTAAAGCAGTGATGTTTTGGGGCTGTCACTGGGCAACACAGACTTTCAACTCCCTCCAAAGATTTTCTATGGGGTTGAGATCTGGAGACTGGCTAGGCCACTCCAGGACCTTGAAATGCTTCTTACGAAGCCAGTCCTTCGTTGCCTGGGCGGTGTGTTTGGGATCATTGTCATGCTGAAAGACCCAGCCACGTTTCATCTTCAATGCCCTTGCTGATGGAAGGAGGTTTTCACTCAAAATCTCACGATACATGGCCCCATTCATTCTTTCCTTTACACGGATCAGTCGTCCTGGTCCCTTTGCAGAAAAACAGCCCCGAAGCATGATGTTTCCACCCCCATGCTTCACAGTAGGTATGGTGTTCTTTGGATGCAACTCAGCATTCTTTGTCCTCCAAACACGACGAGTTGAGTTTTTACCAAAAAGTTCTATTTTGGTTTCATCTGACATTCTCCCAATCCTCTTCTGGATCATCCAAATGCACTCTAGCAAACTTCAGACAGGCCAGGATATAAACCTAAACTCTCCAGTCCTTGCCGATTTTAAAAGCATACCCATAACATGATGCAGCCCATGCTTGAAAATATGAAGAGTGGTACTCAGTGACATGTTGTGTTGGATTTGCCCCAAACATAACGCTTCTTATTCAGGACATAAAGTTAATTTCTTTGCCACGTTTTTTGCAGTTTTACTTTAGTGCCTTGTTGCAAATAGGATGCATGTTTTGGAATATAATTGGGATGTAGCTCAGTTGGTAGAGCATGGCGTTTGCAACGCCAGGGTTGTGGGTTCGATTCCCACGGGGGGCCAGTATGAAAAAGAAAAAAGAAAAATTCATAATGTATGCACTCACTAACTGTAAGTCGCTCTGGATAAGAGCGTCTGCTAAATGACTAAAATGTAAATTGTTTTCTGTACAGGCTTCCTTCTTTTCACTCTGTCATTTAGGTTAGTATTGTGAAGTAACTACAATGTTGTTGATCCATCCTTAGTTTTCTCCCATCACAGCCATTAACTGTTAACTGTTTTAATGTCCCCATTGGCCTCATGGTGAAATCCCTGAGCAGTTTCCTTCCTCTCCGGCAACTGAGTTAGGAAGGACGCCTGAATCGTTGTAGTGACTTGGTGTATTGATACACCATCCAAAGTGTATTTAAAAACTTCACCATGCTCAAAGGGATATATATTATTATTTTTACCCATATACCTATAGGTAAAGTGAGGTATTGGAAAACCTCCCTGGTCTTTGTGGTTGAATCTGTGTCTGAAATTCACTGCTCGACTGAGGGACCTTACAGATAATTGTATGTGTGGTGAACAGAGATGAGGTAGTCATTCAAAAATCATGTTAAACCCTATTATTGCAAACAGAGTGAGTCCATACAACTTATGTGACTTGTTAAGCAGATTTTTACTCCTTGAACTTATTTAGGCTTGCCATAACAAAGAGATTGAACACTTATTGACTCAAGACATTTCAGGTTTTAATTTTTTATGAATTTGTAAACATTTCAAAAAACATTATTCCACTTTGACATTATGGGGTATTGTGTGTGTGTGTAGGCCAGTGACAACAAATCTCAATTTAATCCGGCTGTAACACAATAAAATGTGGAGGAAGTCGGGGGATGTGAATAATTTCTGAAGGCACTGTGCATAACCAGATACATAACCAGCAGTCTATGGTCTAGCTACTTGTATACTCACCACCACTAGGGACCAACGAACTCCAACCACCTATCCCCGCATGATAGGGTCCTTCGGCAGAGCATGCAAACCATAGTTGTTGGCTGTGTATCCTGCTGAAAGCATGCATTGCAAGGTCAATCCATATAGGGCTTTTCAGTCTCAAATGGCCGTGATCCTTTGAAAGCGTTGGTTGGGGGCGATGAAACAATGGAGCACCATTCAATGAAGGGAAGCGAAGTGGGCGGAGGGGCAATTTGCAAGTGGAGCTTGGCAAAAGGGGGCATGATTTGTTGACATAATTGTATTCCAAACTTTATTTACTCGTTGTGATGCACTGAGGTTCCAAACTCCATTTCAGATGAGACTATGACCAAAATTATCCTATTCAAACGTTGTAGTCAATTTTCAGAAATATTCATCAAAATATTTCACTTTTCTGCCATTGCCATAAAAGGGTCAATTTCTTAGTCCTTTGCTGTGACGCCTTTTGAATGTATAATTGAAAATAAATGTTTTTGACAATTGAAGTATAAAAAGCAACGACAAAATGTTGTGGTGAAATCAAACGGTAGACCTATTTGTTGCAATTTTCATCATTTTTGTGGTTCTGAGTGCAATGTTAACATTTTCATTCTCCCACACCCTATTCCCCGCCAGCATCAGAGACCCATTTTCATTGGCTCCATTGTGCGATATACTCCAAAAACTATCCAACAGAACAACTCTCAAGCGGCGTCTCGGCTCCCACGGCTTCGGCTGTTGGTAGGTCAGGGCCTCCCACTGGATGTGCACGGGTGCGCTTCGGTCTCCTCCATCACTAGCCTTTGCACCTTGCTGCTTGGCCAGGTACACCTCAATGTTGTTAGATTCTACCTGAGTGATTCTGCCAGTCTTGTCTCAAAGATTAAGCCATGCAAGTCTTAATACACACGGCCGGTACAGTGAAACTGTGAATGGCTCATTAAATTAGTTATGGTTCCTTTGATTGCTCCAACGTTACTTGGATGACTGCAGCAATTATAGAGCTAATACATGCCAACGAGCGCTGACCTTCGGGGATGCGTGCATTTATCAGACCCAAAACCCATGCGGGGTGCTCTCGGGTGCCCCGGCCGCTTTGGTGACTCTAGATAACCTCGAGCCGATCGCGCGCCCTTTGTGGCGGTGACGTCTCATTCGAATGTCTGCCCTATCAACTTTCGATGGTACTTTCTGTGCATACCATGGTGACCACATGTAACGGGGAATCAGGGTTAGATTCCAGGGAGGGAGCGTAAGAAACAGCTACCACATCAAAGGAAGGCACCAGGTGGGAACATTACCCACTCCCGACTCGGGTAGGTACTGACGAAAAAAGGACAATGCAGGACTCTTTCGGGGCCCTTCAATTGGAATGAGTACACTTTAAAACCTTTAATGAGGATCCATTACTGATGTTTAGAAGTTGCATTTTACAGCGGTCAGAAACTTGTTAATTAATTAATTACGTTTAAACCATCAAATTTGATGCCTGTGTAGCTCAGTTGGTAGAGCATGGCGTTTGCAACGCTAGGGTTGTGGGTTCGATTCCCACGGGGGGGCAGTATGAAAAATGTATGCACTCACTAACTTTTAAGTGGCTCTGGAAAAGAGTATCTGCTAAACGACTAAAATGTATATTGGGGCAGCAGGTAGCTTAGTGGTTAAGAGCATTGTGCCAGTAACCGAAAGGTCGAAGGTGCTAATCCCCGAGCCGACTAGGTGAAAAATCTGTCGATGTGCCCTTGAGCAAGGCACTTAACCCTAATTGCTCTGGATGAGAGCGTCTGCTAAAATGCAATATACTTTTATTCAGATCGTGTCAGCCAGAGTGATACACTCAAACCCTTATGTAGGAATGTCAAGATCGCAAGCTGGGGTTCATGCACCAAACACAGCAATGTTTATAGAGTGAAACCAAAAAGAGAAACATATTGAAATTATTTTAGAATGTTATTGACTTATACCAGAAACCTGAACCTGTTTTGATTGAGTAAAGCCCTCAAGGATTAGCAGTCTTGTTGTTGTTTTTTTATGTCAAACAAAGGTTTTGTAAGAACGTGACTCTTCAGTGCGATGTTCTGCTATCAGCACATAAGTAGCATTTACACCGCACACGCAGTCACACACATACACACACGAGACCTCACCGTGTCTAGTGTGTGCAGTTCAGTCTGCCAGGCAGCAGGTGGCAGCAGAGTCCCTGCTTTCAAACAGCTCAAACCTAGTAGGAGCTAGCTTGGCCAAGGTTTCTTTTTGGACTGGACTAGCCTCAGCTCCAGGCTTCGCTCACATTGCTAACAGAGACTAGGGAAGGACAAACCACCTAAGGCAAATATAGTTATGGCTCTACCTTCCAATGGACATATGGCAGATTTCTTTCATCTATCCCACATCATCTCTCATTCTGTAGGTGTTCAGCGTCCAACCTCCCTGCTGCGCTCTCCATACAGCATGCCTTCACACAGCGCTCCTCACTAGAGAGCGCTAAAGACTCGAATGCGCACACACACACAACCAGGATGTGGGCAGGTAGTAGGTCATAGTATTTAGGGCAGAGTGAGGACTATAGATAGTAGCATAGACTTAGACTCACAGTAATGTACTGTCACTTCACGCATGCACACACACACACACCATCGAGAGCATCCTGACTGGTTGCATCACCGCCTGGTATGGCAACTGCTTGGCCTCTGACCGCAAGGCACTACAGAGGGTAGTGCGTACGGCCCAGTACATCACTGGGGCAAAGCTCCCTGCCATCCAGGACCTCTATACCAGGCGGTGTCAGAGGAAGGCCCTCAAAATTGTCAAAGACTCCAGCCACCCTACTCATAGACTGTTCTCTCTGCTACCGCACGGCAAGCGGTACCGGAGTGCCAAGTCTAGGTCCAAAAGACTTCTCAACAGCTTCTACCCCCAAGCCATAAGACTCCTGAACAGCTAATCATGGCTACCCGGACTATTTGCACTGCCCCCCACCCCATCCTTTTTACGCTGCTGCTACTCTGTTAAGTATTTATGCATAGTCACTTTAACTCTACCCACATGTACATATTACCTCAACTACCTCAACTAGCCGGTGCCCCCGCACATTGACTCTGCAACGGTACCCCCTGTATATATAGCCTCCCTACTGTCACTTTATTTTACTGTATATATAGCCTCCCTACTGTCACTTTATTTTACTTCTGCTCTTTTTTTCTCAACACTTTTTTGTTGTTGTTGTTTTATTCTTACTTTTTTTGTTTAAAATAAATGCACTGTTGGTTAAGGGCTGTAAGTAAGCATTTCACTGCAATGTCTGCACCTGTTGTATTCGGCGCATGTGACCAATAAAATTTGATTTGATTTGATTTGACACAGTCCTATTCTCTATGTTGTGTGTACACGCCTGTGTTGGGGGGGTTACTGCACTCCCTGAGCCCCTAGGCTCATTGATCACCATGTCCTAGGACAAAAGAAGGAGGAGGGAGAGAGACAGGAGAGAGGAGGAAAGTGGAGTAAGCTAGGGGGAGAGAGACAGGAGAGAGGAGGAAAGTGGAGTAAGCTAGGGGGAGAGAGACAGGAGAGAGGAGGAACGTGGAGTAAGCTAGGGGGAGAGAGACAGGAGAGAGGAGGAAAGTGGAGTAAGCTAGGGGGAGAGAGACAGGAGAGAGGAGGAAAGTGGAGTAAGCTAGGGGGAGAGAGACAGGAGAGAGGAGGAAAGTGGAGTAAGCTAGGGGGAGAGAGACAGGAGAGAGGAGGAACGTGGAGTAAGCTAGGGGGAGAGAGACAGGAGAGAGGAGGAAAGTGGAGTAAGCTAGGGGGAGAGAGACAGGAGAGAGGAGGAAAGTGGAGTACGCTAGGGGGAGAGAGACAGGAGAGAGGAGGAAAGTGGAGTACGCTAGGGGGAGAGAGACAGGAGAGAGGAGGAAAGTGGAGTAAGCTAGGGGTAGAGAGACAGGAGGGAGGAGGAAAGTGGAGTAAGCTAGGGGGAGAGAGACAGGAGAGAGGAGGAAAGTGGAGTAAGCTAGGGGAGAGAGACAGGAGAGAGGGAGAAAAGTGGAGTAAGCTAGGGGGAGAGAGACAGGAGAGAGGAGGAAAGTGGAGTACGCTAGGGGGAGAGAGACAGGAGAGAGGAGGAAAGTGGAGTAAGCTAGGGGGAGAGAGACAGGAGAGAGGAGGAAAGTGGAGTAAGCTAGGGGGAGAGAGACAGGAGAGAGGAGAAAAGTGGAGTAAGCTAGGGGGAGAGAGACAGGAGAGAGGAGGAAAGTGGAGTACGCTAGGGGGAGAGAGACAGGAGAGAGGAGGAAAGTGGAGTAAGCTAGGGGGAGAGAGACAGGAGAGAGGAGGAAAGTGGAGTAAGCTAGGGGGAGAGAGACAGGAGGGAGGAGGAAAGTGGAGTAAGCTCGGTGGAGAGAGACAGGAGAGAGGAGGAAAGTGGAGTAAGCTAGGGGGAGAGAGACAGGAGAGAGGAGGAAAGTGGAGTAAGCTAGGGGGAGAGAGACAGGAGGGAGGAGGAAAGTGGAGTAAGCTAGGGGGGAGAGAGACAGGAGAGAGGAGGAAAGTGGAGTAAGCTAGGGGGTAGAGAGACAGGAGAGAGGAGGAAAGTGGAGTAAGCTAGGGGGAGAGAGACAGGAGAGAGGAGGAAAGTGGAGTAAGCTAGGGGGAGAGAGACAGGAGGGAGGAGGAAAGTGGAGTAAGCTAGGGGAGAGAGACAGGAGAGAGGAGGAAAGTGGAGTAAGCTAGGGGGAGAGAGACAGGAAGAGCTCTGATCATTGTGTGTGTGCGCTTATGAAAACAGTAAGGATGTGCAGCCCTATGCAGCTCTAGCACCAGCAAGTCCTGAGGCTCAGTCCAACCCAGAACCAGCCCAGCAACCTCCAGCCCCAGCCCTTCTCTTTTGCTGTGAACGAGAACTGACTTAGGGCAGAGGGACAAGATTCACAGTGACACAGCATATCCTAAAGCAAGACCACTGAATATGACACAGCGAGACACCCACACAACACACACACTATAAGAACCTCATCTGATGCATTATTGATGTGATGAAAAGATGAAGGTGGCATTAAATGGGCAATCTGCAGTTTCTACATCCATTTATGTACCCATTGATTATTGAAGAATGTAACATATAAATGTATCATGAGCTTAGTTCAACTGTTGTACCCCATTTACAAAATAGCCTCCAACACTCTACTCAGCAAATTGGATGTAGTCTATCACAGTGCCATCCGTTTTGTCTCCAAAGCCCCATATACTACCCACCACTGTGACCTGTACGCTCTTGTTGGCTGGTCCTCACTACATATTCGTCGCCAAACCCACTGGCTCCAGGCCATCTATAAATCACTGCTAGGCAAATCCCCGCCTTATCTTAGCTCATCCGTAGTCTGCGCTCCAGCAGGTATATCTCACTGGTCATCCCCAAAGCCAACACCTCCTTTGGCCGCCATTCCTTCCAGTTCTCTGCTGCCAATGACTGGAACAAATTGCAAAAATCTCTGAAGCTGGAGACACTTATCTCCCTCACTAACTTTAAGCATCAGTTGTCAGAGCACCTTACCGATCACTGCACCTGTACACAGCCCATCTGAAATTAGCCCGCCCAACTACCTCATCCCTATATTGTTATTTATTTTGCTCATTTGTACCCCAGTATCTCTATTTGTACATCATCTCGTGCACATCTATCATTCCAGTGTTAATACTAATTGTAATTATTTTGCACTATAGCCTATTTGTTGCCTTACCTCCATAACTTGCTACATTTGCACACACTGTATATATATGTATTTCTGTTGTATTTTTGACTTTGTTTTGTTTTACCCCATATGTAACTCTGTGTTGTTGTTTTTATCGCACTGCTTTGCTTTATCTTGGCCAGGTCGCAGTTGTAAATGAGAACTTGTTCTCAACTGGTTTACCTGGTTAAATAAAGGTGGAAAAAAAAAAAATAATAATACAACAATAAAATAAATAAAAAAATAACCCCAAAATATATGTATTTTTTTTCCTTTGTTTTTAAACAATGTAATTGTAAACAAACACTGTATTGCCTCAAAATAGGGTTTAAACTATACTTTTGATCTCATGGATGGTCAGTCCTTGCAACCATAGCTCTGTCTATGAATTTGAGAGTGGTAACATTTCTCTATCCCCATAGCTGTTTACTAAAACAGGTGGCGAGGTGACCACTTTGTTGTTGTTTAAACTACAGCTTGCCCCTTTAAGTCTAATAGTAAAACAGTGTTAGAGTTAGTTTTGCATGGCCCGGTGCCCCAGGTAGGTGGAGTTTGCTCATTTTAGACCATTCCATTGGCCCTTAAGTGAAATCTCCACCCACCCAGGCCATGCCAAACGAATCTCTTTCCTAGTCTCTTTTTTCTCTCTCTTCATTTTGTCTTTCTCGCAGAGTGTGTAGGGAGGGTGAGGTAAAGGAGTTACTATTACATAAACATTGTAGGAGGAGGAAGAGGAGGAGAGGGCAGGGTCGGCAAGTGGTTGAATGAGGGGGAGGAAACTACCATATCGCAGTGCTACACACACCTACCTCTGTGTTGGCCGCATCACTACATGATAACTGCACAACTTGTAGGGGTTTCTGAGGTAAACTGGGTCTGTCAGCTTCTCTCTCTGCCCTCTTGCCTTCATTCTCTGTATTCCTCAATTGAAGCTCTCCATTAACTGGACTGTGTCATCTCTACTCTGGATGATTCTTTGGCATTTATGGTCTCACCACTGAGACTGCTGAGAAAGCAATGCTACTCAGGAAGCACTCACACACACCTGATGGTCTCCTGCGAATGCCACATTAAACATTTAGTAAACCACTCTGGGTCTCTGTGACATCATCTCTTAGCACCACTCTGCTTCAACATTAACAGTATGGATAATGTCTCTGTTAATGATAATGTCTCTCACACTCTCGCTCTCATTCTGATTCACTGGGCTAGAGTGGTCTCCTGTCAGAGCAGACCCATTGATCTATATATATTGATCGCAGGTTAAATGTGTGTGTGTGCGCGCGCTAGTGTGTGTGTGTTTGTGTGAATGAGGAGAGGAATGCCTGTTGCTTATTGAGCAGATCTAGAGATCCTAAGGCCATGCTGCCATTGGGTTCTCATTAGAACCATTTACCACCGCGAGGCCAATGTGTAGACCTACAAATGTCCCGACTCCTGACACTGTCAATAATCGTTGCATGCAATATGGGTTTGGAAACATCAGAAACTACTTTCATATCACCCCAAAATGATTTTAGAAATACAAAGATACAGTGCGCCGTTTTAACAGATTCCCACAGGGGTTCTTTGTGCATTTACCTGAAATACGACACTTCTTGAGCTAATGGAAACTCGGTAGGTAACACACCAAAAATGTTGTCTCAAAGCCATAGCTGCGGGAAGTACACTGAACAAAAATATAAACGCAACATGTAAAGTGTTGGTCCCATGTTTCATGAGCTGAAATAAAAGATCCCAGAAATTTCCCATAAGCACAAAAAGCTTATTTCTCTCAAATGTTGTGCACATATTTGTTTACATCCCTGTTAGTTTTGTCACACAGATGTCTCAAGTTGAGGGAGTGTGCAATTGACATGCTGACTGCAGGAATGTCCACCAGAGCTGTTGCCAGAGAATTGAATGTTCATTTCTCTACCATAAGCCGCCTCCAACATCGATTTAGAGAATTTGACAGTACGTCCAACCGGCCTCACAACCGCAGACCACATGTAAACATGCGCAGGACTTCCACATCCGGCTTCTTCACCTGCGGGATCGTCTGAAATCAGCCACCCAGACAGCTGATGAAGCTGAGGAGTATTTCTGTCTGAAATAAATCCCTTTTGTGGGTTAAAAACTCATTCTGATTGGCTCGGCCTGGCTCCCCAGTGGGTGGGCCTATGCCCTCCCAGGCCCACCCATGGCTGCACCTCTATCCAGTCATGTGAAATCCATAGATTAGGGCCTAATGAATTTATTTCAATTGACTGATTTCCTTATATGAACTATAACTCAGTAAAATCGTCGAAATTGTTGCATGTTGCGTTTATATTTTTGTTCAGTATAGTTTGGGGGTGGGTGTGCTGCGATTTTCTTTTGCCGACTGGGGGGATGCAGAAGAAAAAAATTGCCCGCGCTTAAGACATCTATATCGGTCCACTAATACAGGACTAGTAGAGGCCCAGTGCTGAAGACATCTATATTGGTCCCCTAATACAGGACTAGTAGAGGCCCAGTGCTGAAGACATCTATATCGGTCCCCTAATACAGGACTAGTAGAGGCCCAGTGCACTACTTTTGTGAAAACATTTAAACAAAATGTATTTGAGTGTTTACCAGCATTTGTAACTTGAGTCTGATAATTATATGTAGGCCTACAAAACAGTTAATCTGATCATACTTATGGAATATAAAAACACTTTCTTGAAATACTTTGCAAATGCAACTTATTTCTATGTGAAAACTGAAATGGTCTATTCATTCCTTTTCCATTGTAGTAGACACTCTTATCCAGAGCAACTTACAGTAGTGAGTGAGTACATTCATACTTTTTCATATTGGTCCCCCATGGGAATTGAACCCACAACCCTAGCATTGCAAGTGCCATGCTCTACCAACTGAGCGACATCACATCATCACAAACCACTTGATGTCTTAATGTACTCAATTACTGTATTGTGCAGTTTTTCTTCATGGTGATGGAAAGTCTACAGGTTTCCTGATTTTTCAGGGAGTGCTGCAGCACCTTCAGCACCCCTAATTCCCGCGGCTTTGCTCAAAGCGGTGCTCCACAAAAAACTTTGTGGAAATGTGTGGTAAAACAGCTAACTGGAAGTGTGTCTTTTGTATTTGTAAAGTTATTTTCAGGTGATAGGCTTATTAAGTTGAGTGTTCAAGGTTTCCAAAACTGTATCGAAATCAAGGATGAATTGTTTCTAGATATAGCGTTTCACACTTGGCCAAATCCCCTCAGCCAATCAACAGAATGGAATGAAAAGGGCAACTTATTGAGGTGCTCCGAAAATAACATTTAGGCCTCTCAACAGGAGGTCCAAGAGGACCCAATAAATATAATCAATAAAAGGATGAAGGTTTGTTAATAAAACAAAATTGTTTAGAAAACTGTCAAGTAGATGTTTGAAAAGTTCTCTTATCTGACAAAAACAAACTGAGTTTGGGTGGGTCGTTATAAGAGCATTATATCACCCGTCTCTTATGTTGTGTCATGGGTGGGGCCACTGGTGTGTTAAACTGGGAACTCCAAAAAGAAAACGAGCAAAAAATATATACAAAAAAGGGATGTCAGTGATCTGCAGGTTGGAGACGTGCGAACTCTAGGACGATCCCAGAGTTTTTTTTTCCCAGTTCCCAGTTGTCTTGGATGCACCATAAGCCATAGACTAAAGAGTGCCTACATCTTATGTCAGTAACATCAGGCTGGTATTATGATACTGCTGGTTTGTACAGTTGTGTCTAGATGGAGTACAGCTCAATCTAGTTGCCTAACACTTTTCCTAACCTTAACCTCATTCTCCTAACCTGCTACGTTAATTATTCTAACCTGCTACATAGTCACTTCTGTCCGTAGCTGGGTTAAGCGTAGATGAAATACTACAGTTGGCCATGTTCATGTGGGTCAAACAAAAACACTAATGATTGGTTGCCTCCCACAATGCAGGTGATGGCTGTATGGTGCAGTTGGAGAGAAGCAACTGCAGCGACTTGAAGGCGACCTCAAAAACTGCATGACCTTTCATCACATCATTTTTGTAAAGTTCATGTAGTCGACATGTAGGTCAGAAGTCGGACAATTTTTATAACCAAAATGCAACTCACTTTGAAAGGCTGTGACCGACGATGGTCACCGACTTGACAAAAGTGAGCTGCTGGAACGCGCACGTTGAATATTTATTGTTACATCTATTTATATCAACTATTTAAATACGTAGACACATTTTATATTTGCAAATTATGTTAACTTTAACATTGGGGGGAAAATGTGCCATTAAATTCACTTGTCCAGTCTCCATCAGGAGATGGCAAAACCATGTTGGGAGAGTCCATGGGCAACTGTAGAGAGCATCCAAGGGCAATTGTAGAGAGAATCCAAGGACAATTGTAGAGAGGTTCCCGGGGTTCAAAACAAATGTGGTTAAGTTGAAAAGGCAGGGAATTTACGAACCGTTTGGAATTTATGAACCGTTTGGAATTTACGAACAGTTTAGAATTTATGAACCGTTTGGAATTTATGAACCGTTTGGAAATTCAGGCCCATCTTAATTTTATTGTTATTTTCATTAACATTTACTTTGATTCATTTATGGTAGGCTACCTAATATTAGGCCTATCTGAAGGAAAATATTAATTTAATCTTCTGTCTTAGTTTTTTCTCCAAATAAAGGGCTACAGTTAGGCTACTTAAAGGCTGGTGTAAAGTATTGCGTTGTAGGATTGGAATGGTGAGAGCAGAGGCAGAGATGTAGTTTTGTATTAAAAAAACACTTAAAAATCACACATTTACATAAGTATTCAGACCCTTTACTCAGTACTTTGTTGAAGCACCTTTGGCAGCAATTACAGCCTTGAGTCTTCTTGGGTATGACTCTACAAGCTTGGCACACCTGTATTTGGGGGAGTTTCTCCCATTCTTCTCTGCAGATCCTCTCAAGCTCTGTCAGGTTGGATGGGGAGCGTCGCTGCACAGCTATTTTCAGGTCTCTCCAGAGATGTTCGATCGGGTTCAAGTCCGGGCTCAGGCTGGGCCACTCAAGGACATAGAGACTTGTCCCGAAGCCACTCCTGAGTTGTCTTGGCTGTGTGCTTAGGGTCGTTGTCCTGTTGGAAGGTGAACCTTCACCCCAGTCTGAGGTCCTGAGCACTCTGGAGTAGGTTTTCATCAAGGATCTCTCTGTACTTTGCTCCATTCATCTTTCACTCGATCCTTACTAGTCTCCCAGTCCCAGACGCTGAAAAACATCCCCACACCATGATGCTGCCCCCACCATACTTCACCGTAGGGATGGTATTGGCCAGGTGATGAGTGGTGACTGGTTTCCTCCGGACGTGACTCTTGGCATTCAGGCCAAAGAGTTCAATCTTGGTTTCATCAGACCAGAGAATCTTGTTTCTCATGGTCTCAGAGTCCTTTAGGTGCCTTTTGGCAAACTCCAAGCAGGCTGTCATGTGCCTTTTACTGAGGAGTGGCTTCCGTCTGACCACTCTACCATAAAGGCCTGATTGGTGGAGTGCTGCAGCGATGGTTGTCCTTCTGGAAGGTTCTCCCATCTCCACAGAGAAACTCTGGAGCTCTGTCAGAGTGACCATCGGGTTCTTGGTCCCCTCCCTGACCAAGGCCCTTCTCCCCTGATTGCTCAGTTTGGCCGGGCGGCCAGCTCTAGGAAAAGTCTTGGTGGTTCTAAACTTCTTCCATTTAAGAATTTAGGAGGCCACTGTGGCCACTGTGGTCCTCTGTAGCTCAGCTGGTAGAGCACGGCGCTTGTAACGCCAAGGTAGTGGGTTCGATCCCTGGGACCACCCATACGTAAAAATGTATGCACGCATGACTGTAAGTCGCTTTGGATAAAAGCGTCTGCTAAATGGCATATTATTATATTATTATTACTGTGTTCTTGGGGACCTTCAATGCTGCAGACATTTTTTGACACAATCCTGTCTCGGAGCTCTATGGACAATTCCTTCAACCTCACAGCTTAGTTTTTGCACTGTCAACTGTGGGACCTTATAGACAGGTGTGCCTTTCCAAATCATGTCTAATCATTTGAATTTACCACAGGTGGACTCAAATCAAGTTGTAGAAACATTTCAAGGATGATCAATGGAAACAGGATGTACCTGAGCTCAATTTTGAGTCTCATAACAAAGGATCTAAATACTTATGTAAATAAGTTATAGTATTTATTTTTTATACATTTGCAAACATTTCTAAAAACCTATTTTCGCTTTGTCATTATGGGGTATTGTGTGTAGATTGATGAGGGGGAAAAATTATTGTATCGATTTTAGAATAAGACTGTAACATAACAAAATGTGGAAAAAGTGAAGGGGTATGAATACTTTCAGAATGCATTGTATATTAGCTTTTCCAAATACTTATGAACTGACAGTGATCATGTTCAATGATTTCAGACCATCAGAAAAAGCAACAGAACACTTCCAACTACAATAACATTCTTAGTAACGGTTACAGAAAATTGTTCTTGCTAGGATTGTGATATGTGGTTGTTTATCTACCTTAGTTTCATGCACTGTCTTTACGTCACTCTGTATAAGCATGTCTGCTAAAAGCCCAAATGTAAATGTAAAAAAGGAACACTGGCAAAGCATGTTGGGTATTATTCTAATGAGCTCCACCCTCAAACAAGACCAAATTTGGTCGGTCTCGATGTCAATGTCTCACAAGTTTGGACAGTACAGTAGAGCACAGTCCAGTTTAGTTCAGTACAGTTTAGATCAGCAGAGTATAGTCCAGAACAGTACAATATAGTACATTATACTGTACTTTACACTACTGTATTGTAATGCACTGAACCATACATTACTGTACTCTACTGAACAATATTTGACTGTACTGAACTGTGCTATGCTGTACTGTCCAAACTTGTGAAACATAGACATATATGATTGGTTCAGATTTGGTACGGACAAAAAAAACTACATCTTTGGATGTTGAAATCAAGGCCAGGACTGACGGACCAAATTTCAACATCCATGAACGTCGGCGTCTGACAGTGCTCGATGGGCATTATTCCTTTAGGCCACGTTGCTGTCACAGATCAACTTATCTCGGTCGGACCAATGATTAATTCAAGAAAGGAATTGAAAGGCTTATTGAGCAGATCTAGAGATCCTAAGGCCATGCTGCCATCGGGTTCTCATTAGAACCATTTACCACCGCGAGGCCAATGTGTAGACCTACAAATGTCCCGACTCCTGACACTGTCAATAATCGTTGCATGCAATATGGGTTTGGAAACATCAGAAACTACTTTCATATCACCCCAAAATGATTTTAGAAATACAAAGATACAGTGCGCCGTTTTAACAGATTCCCACAGGGGTTCTTTGTGCATTTACCTGAAATACGACACTTCTTGAGCTAATGGAAACTCGGTAGGTAACACACCAAAAATGTTGTCTCAAAGCCATAGCTGCGGGAAGTACACTGAACAAAAATATAAACGCAACATGTAAAGTGTTGGTCCCATGTTTCATGAGCTGAAATAAAAGATCCCAGAAATTTCCCATAAGCACAAAAAGCTTATTTCTCTCAAATGTTGTGCACATATTTGTTTACATCCCTGTTAGTTTTGTCACACAGATGTCTCAAGTTGAGGGAGTGTGCAATTGACATGCTGACTGCAGGAATGTCCACCAGAGCTGTTGCCAGAGAATTGAATGTTCATTTCTCTACCATAAGCCGCCTCCAACATCGATTTAGAGAATTTGACAGTACGTCCAACCGGCCTCACAACCGCAGACCACATGTAAACATGCGCAGGACTTCCACATCCGGCTTCTTCACCTGCGGGATCGTCTGAAATCAGCCACCCAGACAGCTGATGAAGCTGAGGAGTATTTCTGTCTGAAATAAATCCCTTTTGTGGGTTAAAAACTCATTCTGATTGGCTCGGCCTGGCTCCCCAGTGGGTGGGCCTATGCCCTCCCAGGCCCACCCATGGCTGCACCTCTATCCAGTCATGTGAAATCCATAGATTAGGGCCTAATGAATTTATTTCAATTGACTGATTTCCTTATATGAACTATAACTCAGTAAAATCGTCGAAATTGTTGCATGTTGCGTTTATATTTTTGTTCAGTATAGTTTGGGGGTGGGTGTGCTGCGATTTTCTTTTGCCGACTGGGGGGGATGCAGAAGAAAAAAATTGCCCGCGCTTAAGACATCTATATCGGTCCACTAATACAGGACTAGTAGAGGCCCAGTGCTGAAGACATCTATATTGGTCCCCTAATACAGGACTAGGAGAGGCCCAGTGCTGAAGACATCTATATCGGTCCCCTAATACAGGACTAGTAGAGGCCCAGTGCACTACTTTTGTGAAAACATTTAAACAAAATGTATTTGAGTGTTTACCAGCATTTGTAACTTGAGTCTGATAATTATCTGTAGGCCTACAAAACAGTTAATCTGATCATACTTATGGAATATAAAAACACTTTCTTGAAATACTTTGCAAATGCAACTTATTTCTATGTGAAAACTGAAATGGTCTATTCATTCCTTTTCCATTGTAGTAGACACTCTTATCCATAGTACATTCATACTTTTTCATATTGGTCCCCCATGGGAATTGAACCCACAACCCTAGCATTGCAAGTGCCATGCTCTACCAACTGAGCGACATCACATCATCACAAACCACTTGATGTCTTAATGTACTCAATTACTGTATTGTGCAGTTTTTCTTCATGGTGATGGAAAGTCTTCAGGTTTCCTGATTTTTCAGGGAGTGCTGCAGCACCTTCAGCACCCCTAATTCCCGCGGCTTTGCTCAAAGCGGTGCTCCACAAAAAACTTTGTGGAAATGTGTGGTAAAACAGCTAACTGGAAGTGTGTCTTTTGTATTTGTAAAGTTATTTTCAGGTGATAGGCTTATTAAGTTGAGTGTTCAAGGTTTCCAAAACTGTATCGAAATCAAGGATGAATTGTTTCTAGATATAGCGTTTCACACTTGGCCAAATCCCCTCAGCCAATCAACAGAATGGAATGAAAAGGGCAACTTATTGAGGTGCTCCGAAAATAACATTTAGGCCTCTCAACAGGAGGTCCAAGAGGACCCAATAAATATAATCAATAAAAGGATGAAGGTTTGTTAATAAAACAAAATTGTTTAGAAAACTGTCAAGTAGATGTTTGAAAAGTTCTCTTATCTGACAAAAACAAACTGAGTTTGGGTGGGTCGTTATAAGAGCATTATATCACCCGTCTCTTATGTTGTGTCATGGGTGGGGCCACTGGTGTGTTAAACTGGGAACTCCAAAAAGAAAACAAGCAAAAAATAGATTTAAAAAAAAGGGATGTCAGTGATCTGCAGGTTGGAGACGTGCGAACTCTAGGACGATCCCAGAGTTTTTTTTCCCCAGTTCCCAGTTGTCTTGGATGCACCATAAGCCATAGACTAAAGAGTGCCTACATCTTATGTCAGTAACATCAGGCTGGTATTATGATACTGCTGGTTTGTACAGTTGTGGCTAGATGGAGTACAGCTCAATCTAGTTGCCTATCACTTTTCCTAACCTTAACCTCATTCTCCTAACCTGCTACGTTAATTATTCTAACCTGCTACATAGTCACTTCTGTCCGTAGCTGGGTTAAGTGTAGATGAAATACTACAGTTGGCCATGTTCATGTGGGTCAAACAAAAACACTAATGATTGGTTGCCTTCCACAATGCAGGTGATGGCTGTATGGTGCAGTTGGAGAGAAGCAACTGCAGCGACTTGAAGGCGACCTCAAAAACTGCATGACCTTTCATCACATCATTTTTGTAAAGTTCACTTGCCAAAAGTGAGCTGCTGGAACACGCACGTTGAATATTTATTGTTACATCTATTTATATCAACTATTTAAATACGTAGACACATTTTATATTTGCAAATTATGTTAACTTTATTTTAAATCATTGGGGGGAAAATGTGCCATTAAATTCACTTGTCCAGTCTCCATCAGGAGATGGCAAAACCATGTTGGGAGAGTCCATGGGCATCTGTAGAGAGCATCCAAGGGCAATTATAGAGAGAATCCAAGGACAATTGTAGAGAGGTTCCCGTGGTTCAAAACAAATATGGTTAAGTTGAAATGGCAGGGAATTTACGAACCGTTTGGAATTTATGAACCGTTTGGAATTTATGAACCGTTTGGAAATTCAGGCCCATCTTAATTTTATTGTTATTTTCATTAACATTTACTTTGATTCATTTATGGTAGGCTACCTAATATTAGGCCTATCTGAAGGAAAATATTAATTTAATCTTCTGTCTTAGTTTTTTCTCCATAGAAAGGGCTACAGTTAGGCTACTTAAAGGCTGGTGTAAAGTATTGCGTTGTATGATTGGAATGGTGAGAGCAGAGGCAGAGATGTAGTTTTGTATTAAAAAAACACTTAAAAATCACACATTTACATAAGTATTCAGACCCTTTACTCAGTACTTTGTTGAAGCACCTTTGGCAGCAATTACAGCCTTGAGTCTTCTTGGGTATGACTCTACAAGCTTGGCACACCTGTATTTGGGGGAGTTTCTCCCATTCTTCTCTGCAGATCCTCTCAAGCTCTGTCAGGTTGGATGGGGAGCGTCGCTGCACAGCTATTTTCAGGTCTCTCCAGAGATGTTCGATCGGGTTCAAGTCCGGGCTCAGGCTGGGCCACTCAAGGACATAGAGACTTGTCCCGAAGCCACTCCTGAGTTGTCTTGGCTGTGTGCTTAGGGTCGTTGTCCTGTTGGAAGGTGAACCTTCACCCCAGTCTGAGGTCCTGAGCACTCTGGAGTAGGTTTTCATCAAGGATCTCTCTGTACTTTGCTCCATTCATCTTTCACTCGATCCTTACTAGTCTCCCAGTCCCAGACGCTGAAAAACATCCCCACACCATGATGCTGCCACCACCATGCTTCACTCTAGGGATGGTATTGGCCAGGTGATGAGTGGTGACTGGTTTCCTCCGGACGTGACTCTTGGCATTCAGGCCAAAGAGTTCAATCTTGGTTTCATCAGACCAGAGAATCTTGTTTCTCATGGTCTCAGAGTCCTTTAGGTGCCTTTTGGCAAACTCCAAGCAGGCTGTCATGTGCCTTTTACTGAGGAGTGGCTTCCGTCTGACCACTCTACCATAAAGGCCTGATTGGTGGAGTGCTGCAGCGATGGTTGTCCTTCTGGAAGGTTCTCCCATCTCCACAGAGAAACTCTGGAGCTCTGTCAGAGTGACCATCGGGTTCTTGGTCCCCTCCTGACCAAGGCCCTTCTCCCCTGATTGCTCAGTTTGGCCGGGCGGCCAGCTCTAGGAAAAGTCTTGGTGGTTCTAAACTTCTTCCATTTAAGAATTTAGGAGGCCACTGTGGCCACTGTGGTCCTCTGTAGCTCAGCTGGTAGAGCACGGCGCTTGTAACGCCAAGGTAGTGGGTTCGATCCCTGGGACCACCCATATGTAAAAATGTATGCACGCATGACTGTAAGTCGCTTTGGATAAAAGCGTCTGCTAAATGGCATATTATTATATTATTATTACTGTGTTCTTGGGGACCTTCAATGCTGCAGACATTTTTTGACACAATCCTGTCTCGGAGCTCTACGGACAATTCCTTCAACCTCACAGCTTAGTTTTTGCACTGTCAACTGTGGGACCTTATAGACAGGTGTGCCTTTCCAAATCATGTCTAATCATTTGAATTTACCACAGGTGGACTCAAATCAAGTTGTAGAAACATTTCAAGGATGATCAATGGAAACAGGATGTACCTGAGCTCAATTTTGAGTCTCATAACAAAGGATCTAAATACTTATGTAAATAAGTTATAGTATTTATTTTTTATACATTTGCAAACATTTCTAAAAACCTATTTTCGCTTTGTCATTATGGGGTATTGTGTGTAGATTGATGAGGGGGAAAAATTTTTGTATCGATTTTAGAATAAGACTGTAACATAACAAAATGTGGAAAAAGTGAAGGGGTATGAATACTTTCAGAATGCATTGTATATTAGCTTTTCCAAATACTTATGAACTGACAGTGATCATGTTCAATGATTTCAGACCATTAGAAAAAGCAACAGAACACTTCCAACTACAATAACATTCTTAGTAACGGTTACAGAAAATTGTTCTTGCTAGGATTGTGATATGTGGTTGTTTATCTACCTTAGTTTCATGCACTGTCTTTACGTCACTCTGTATAAGCATGTCTGCTAAAAGCCCAAATGTAAATGTAAAAAAGGAACACTGGCAAAGCATGTTGGGTATTATTCTAATGAGCTCCACCCTCAAACAAGACCGAATTTGGTCGGTCTCGATGTCAATGTCTCACAAGTTTGGACAGTACAGTAGAGCACAGTCCAGTTTAGTTCAGTACAGTTTAGATCAGCAGAGTATAGTCCAGAACAGTACAATATAGTACATTATACTGTACTTTACACTACTGTATTGTAATGCACTGAACCATACATTACTGTACTCTACTGAACAATATTTGACTGTACTGAACTCTGCTATGCTGTACTGTCCAAACTTGTGAAACATAGACATATATGATTGGTTCAGATTTGGTACGGACAAAAAAAACTACATCTTTGGATGTTGAAATCAAGGCCAGGGCTGACGGACCAAATTTCAACATCCATGAACGTCGGCGTCTGACAGTGCTCGATGGGCATTATTCCTTTAGGCCACGTTGCTGTCACAGATCAACTTATCTCGGTCGGACCAATGATTAATTCAAGAAAGGAGAGCAAGGGTTTTTAAAATTCTTCAAACGGAGTCAGTACAATACTCGTTCTCCGTTCGAGCTCTCGAACCTCTGATTCACACCGAATAATACTGCTACACCTCTCTGATTACATGACTGCTCAAAAATCCTGCTCAAGTCTCGCGTGGCTCTCTCTCCACCTCCGCCAACCCCTCCCTCCCTTCTCTCTCTCTCTCTTTCTCTCTCCCAGCCTGTCAGTGCCGTAGCTAGTATAGGAGGTTAAGAATCCTCCCCTAGACCCAGAGAGCGACTCAGCCTGCCGTACTCTGACCGAGGCTTGGAGCCCACTCTCAGCCATGGCTACTACTATCGTAACCTCCACCCGCTTTACAGATGAATACCAACTCTACGAGGAGCTCGGAAAGTAAGCGACTGTCGTCATTAGCTAGCCTGGCTACTGCGCTGTGCCTTGCGGTCTGTCTTTGCTTCTTCTCCCCACCCCCGTACGCCACTCGCTCCTTCTTTAGTTAGCTAGCTAACTGGGATAGCCTGATCCTATTGTCTTTATTTGGTTGTTGACAAAATGCAGCTATATTGTGTGTCGTAGGTTAGGGCCAGAACTTTCAGCGTATTTATTTAGTGCACCCGGTCTGTATCTGCGATAGAACAGCTAGCAATGTATAGTGTGTCAACGCCTTATCTTTCCGTCTGCTGAATTTGCCAGGCAGGAAGCGTTTGAGCGAAAGCACTCTGACATTTGCTGGCATGGCACGTTGGCAGCCTGCTTGACAGTGCTGAATGTTAGCATGCTAGCTAGTTAACTATCTGTGTTTGTAATAGATTAGGCGATTTGTCTCTAAACTGCAGTTGTTGTGTCGAACGTAGACCGATAGTTATAATTTTGCTTTGGAAGGAGGCGGTGTGGGCTATGTTTGCACATTATGTAAAACACCACACGCTTTCACGCAGCAGCGGTTCATAAATACCATATGTAGCGTTATAAGCCTCCCAGCACAGGCTATGCCGCTGTGGCTTAAAAGTGCAGGGGTGATGCGATTTCTCGGAATCTCGATGGCTTGTTTTTTTTTCCCTGAGAGAACCGGGCCGTTCTATTATTACGGGCATCTGTCGGTGGCTCGATCCTCTCTCGACTCTGTAGATGGATGTCTTGTATTCCTATTCCGTTAACCCCAGACCCTGTGTATAGTTGCAGTGTCTAGGGCTTCTCTTCTCTCTCTGGCATTTTATTGATCCACTGATTGGTTGATCAAAGTGCACCTGGGCTGCGTTCAGTAGGGCACAACGTTGTGGAAAGTTCATATAGTAATCTATTATGTATAACAGATGCTTCTCTGACATGTAGTCTACTCTTGCCATTATCAACAACAACAGTGCAATGATATAGGGGGAACAATCAGTGGTTCTTGAACCAGTAACCCAGCAGTTACAGGGAAAGGCACACTATCCCAAGTGCTATAACGGCCCAGACCTCTAGGCTCATAATACATCTATAATATACACTGAGTGTACAAAACATTAGGAACACCTGCTCTCATGACAGACTGACCAGGTGAAAGCTATGATCCCTTATTGATGTCACCTGTTAAATCCACTTCAATTGGTGTAGATGAAGGGGAGGAGACAGGTTAAGGAAGGATTTTTAAGCATTGAGACAATTTACAAGGATTGTGTATGTGTGCCATTCAGCGGGTGAATAGGCAAGACAAAATATTTAAGTGCCTTTGAATGGGGTATGGTAGTAGGTGCCAGGCGCACCGGTTTGAGTGTGTCAAGAACTGCAACGCTGCTGGGTTTTTCACACTCAACAGTTTCCTGTGTGTGTCAAGAATGGTCCACCACCCAAACGACATCCAGCCAACTTGACACAACTGTGGGAAGCATTGGCGTCAACATGGGCCAGCATCCCTGTGGAACGCTTTCGACACCTTGTAGAGTCCATGCCCCTAAGAATTGAGGCTGTTCTGAGTGCAAAAGGGGTGCAACTCAATATTACGAAGTTGTTCCTAATGTTTTGTAGACTGTGTATATAACATATGCCATTTAGGAGACACTTTTATCCAAAGCGACTTACAGTACTGCGTTTATACATTTTTGTTATGGGTGGCCCCAGCGGGAATCAAACCCACATTCCTGGTGTTGCGATCATCATGCATTACCAACTGATTGACGCAGTTACTGTAGCACTGGCCTAGTGCCAGTGAGTTAGGAGAGGAGTTTAACCTGTCTCTGTCTGTCCTCTAGTTTAGGTGTGGCCAACCGTCCTGCAGGGCAACTGGCTCGGGCCTGCAGGGTTTAGCCTAGTTCCAGCTCTGCTCTAACACACCTGTTAAATCTAAGACTTTGATATGCTGTGTGATAGAGCAGGGCTGGTCCAAAATCATGCTCACCCAGTAGCTGTAGAAGAGGGTTGGCCATCCCTGCTCTATTATACACACACTGGTAGCTAGACTAAAGTCTACACTACAGAAAATGTAATCCTGGTCTGCAGTACGACTGGTTTCTCGACTAGGCCTGCTTAGTAGTTCATTCATTTACGAGGGGAAGGAAGAAAACCAGCAGCGCTGTGGACCTGTATTTGAGAAAGGGAGCTCTGCAATCCGAGTGTCCTTAGTTGCAGCAGACTGTCATCGTTTCAGTTGTATGACTCTATGCTATGTTTCAGTGTTGATGGTATGGCCAACCCGTGTGTGTGTGTGTGCCAGTGTGTGTTGTCCTGCATGTTTGTGCAAAAAATGTCATCCCCCCCCCAACCCAGAACTGATTGGTGCTTGCCTTGTTTCCAGGGGAGCGTTTTCAGTGGTGCGCAGATGTGTGAAGAAGTCATCAGGTCAGGAGTTCGCTGCCAAAATCATCAACACCAAGAAACTCTCCGCCAGAGGTAACACACACACACACACACACACACACACACACACACACAGAGAGAGGGAAAGTGGTCCGTGGTAGATTTTGGGTTGTGTGTGTTTGTGTAGGTTTTGGTGCGGTGTTCATCCCTGTGCATTTCCCCTAGGATTTTTTTCAGCAGCGGTAGTGGTGGTGCGCAGCTGCTAAATGCGTATTAGGGAAACACTACTGTGAGCTGTCAGTGATCTGCTGTACAGATCTGTATGTGTCAGATGTCAAAGTAGGGCTTGGCGATATGGCCAAAATATATCACCATCTTTCACATTTTGGGTGTTATTTGACAGTATTTTATCTTTATGAATAATTAAAGTTCTAAATGTGTTTTATGATTAGTGCATGATCCTAGAATGGCAACAAATGAATTTTATGTGATACGTTCTGATGGTTTTATACTCAACCAACCTTTTTTATTTATTTATTTATTTTACCTTTATTTAACTAGGCAAGTCAGTTAAGAACAAATTCTTATTTACAATGACGGCCTACACCGGCCAAACCCGGACGACGCCGGGCCAATTGTGCGCCGCCCTATGGGACTCCCAATCACGGCCGGTTGTGAGGGAGTCTGTAGTGACGCCTCAAGCACTGAGATGCAGTGCCTTAGACCGTTGCGCCACTCGGGAGCCCCGGAAACTAGGACAAAACTGACAGTAAAGTAGCTATGTCAGCTGTGTAGAGCTCTGCTACCCGAGCACGACGGGCCTCGAAATTATAAATCGGTTAGGGCCTGTTCTTTCATTAGTAACGAGGGTATGGGCCAGGCTCGGGTATCATTTTCAAAAATGACCAAATGTGGGCCAGTGTGAGTTTCAGTTTGCTCCTGCTCTGCTGCGTAATCATTCTACATCTCTCCTGCTGTTGCCCACATGACGTGACGTAGCCTACAACATTTTGCACGCCAAAAAAACGAGTGTGTGTGTGGTGGTTGTTGATGCTAGCTAGCTAGTCGCACTCGCAATGGATACGGAGGAAGTGGGAAAGGCTGGCATGTGGAAACCTAGTTGTGACCGCTGAAACTAAGATGCTCACTGGCCATGTGACGTGTCGAGCCTGCCCTGCGATTTTGAAGTATGGCAACAAGAGAACCGGCACCTCTCTCCAGCGCCACGTTGACCAAGGATGCAGCGGCCGCCTCACAACAGGAGCAGGCATCAGTCAGCAACACAACATGACATCGTTTCTCTCTGCCCCAAATCACTTAATGCCCAAAGTCAAATCAGAAATCACAAGTGTGTAGCTTTCTGTTGCAAATATGTTATGCCCTTCCACACAGTTCAAGGCAGGATTTTTGTTGATTTATCTCAAGAGCTAATAAACGTGTGGGCTAGTCATGGCTGCATCCCTGTTGACCCTGTGCTCCCAGACCCAGACCCCACAACCATATCATGGAGATGCCTCAAAATTGCACAGCAACGTTCCGCCCAGAAGATGCCAAGACAGGAGAAAACATAAGTAGATAAATAGTGAAACAACTCGTGACTGTGCTTGGTTTCGATCCAACCGTGCTGAACAAAGTTGCCTGGGTAACGGAGCAGCGATTGAATTTGATCGCTGCACCCTATCGACGGCTTGACTGCCAGGATCACTTGTACAACACCGTGCTAAAACGTGCACTTGACACTGCTGAGCTGGAAGATGCGGTTCCAGAGGTGGCAGAAGCTTTGCTTGCAGCCAAGTCATTGGTGAGATATGTAAAGCAATCGGGACTTGCAGCCCAGTTGTCAAAGGTTGTGTTTACACTTGACACTTACATGTGACTTCTGCTGTCAGAATACGAAGATCACATTAAAAAGACGTGTCTAGACGCACAAAAGTCACTTTGTGGTCTGATTGTGTTCAGATCTGGCTGACCACTTCAGGAGGTGGTCAGGGATACATTGTGTGCGGATTTCTCCTCACTCTGGATGCAATCAGGCTACCGAAAGCGCAAACAGTGGGTGACATCATCAGCACTCCTCCCACAAGTCTCTAGAAAACATTTGTTTTGGGACAGAGAGACACCTTTCCTTATAACGTTGGATGAAATAAGTTCCTAGCGTGTGAGGAACCTGTTTGCTGGCCTTATAAATGCTAGCCAGCTAGCTAATATTTAGAAAAACGTGTTTTTGTTTGGCTCGAGTTATGCTAACCTGTTTGCAATCCCTTTAGCGTTGCTTGCTAGCTAGCTTACTGGCTAGCTAGCTACAGAGGTTAGCTGGATAGTTAGCTATAGTAGTTAGCTACTGCCATCAGTTGTGTTATCATATTTGGCCTATTCCACTGTTTGTAGAATGCATACTGGCATTTGAATATAGTGCAGGAAAAGGGAATCCGGACACACTGTGGACACAGTAAACACATTTTAAATGTACTTAGGTGTATACGCATGTTCGGAATTCCATGATCTGAACTCTATGATCAGAATACTAAAGCTGCATGAACTGTCAAGTCTAGACACGGCCAAAGACTGAGACAAATGGGTGAAACAAGATTCAGCGCTGTGTACCTCACCCTGTACTCCATCAAGGGAGTCTACACTGAGCTCTGTGAAAAACTTGAGTCAAGGTGAGTGTCGGAGAATGGAAGACATATATATCCCCCGATGTACTGATTTCTTATTGGACTTTCTCTGCCCCTTACGAGGGGCTGGTCTTCCTGTGATGAGACAGGCTGCCATCCTGTAGGCACAGACACCCCCCACCAGGTTATCTTCCGTGGGCAGATTCTGCACGTAGACTAAATAATCTGTTGGGACTGAATGAGATATGTGAGATAACAAGCTGCAGTAGTTGCGGTCTTTGGGTTTTTTTCATCACTGACTATATGGACATACCAGGATTGGGTGAAGGCGGTGGTTAAACTGCTTTGCTTCCGAGTGCTTCACAACTCCTATTAATGTGGAGTGTTACGAACATATAGTTACATTTGTCTTAACTTGCGGAGTCCTGTTATTGTTGCCCAAGTTCTGTGGGTGAAGTTTGGGCTGGAGTTAAAGACAGAGGAGTTACTTCAAAAGGTAACTGGATTTTTATCTGAGGCCTACTGCTTAGGTTGAGGCTTCTCAAAATAGTAAATAGCCTACATTTTATCTATTTGTGGTTGTTCTAAATAGCTACTGAAAATGTGTTTGGGGTCGCGAGGCCCAAATAGGTCATAATACTTTTGGATATTTAACCTGTGCTCAGAGTGCTGGTTCTAGACATTGCTGACATTTTTTAAAATAAATTGACGCTGTAGACGCAGTTCCCAAATAACCTAAAATTAGCTGGCAACAGGTTTGAATACCAGTCGCACAGGGGCACTTCACGTGTGTGTTTTTGTTATTTTATTTGTGAAGTTGAGCCATATCAGCCATGGTTCTTATAAACGGGGTAAAAGGGCATTAAAAAAATAAATAATATATAACCTTTCTTTTATCAGGGAGTCATACTGAGACCTAGGTCTCTTTTACAGATGAGCCCAGAATTACATAAATTACAGAAAATACACACATTTAATATAAATGCAAGTAGAAAGAAAAACAGTCATAAAAAACAAACACATTCATCAGTAATAAGGGTGAGGTAACTCTTATGTCTAGAGTTTAGTAAAGATGTTAGGTACAGTGGGACTCTTCGTAAAAGGGCTTTATAAATGAAAACATAGCAATGTATCAACCTACGTGACATCAAAGAGAGCCAACCAACTTTCTGGTAGAGGAAGTGATGAGGACTAAAACTGACGCCAGTAATAAAGCGCAGTGTGCTATGATTAAATTAAAGTCTCAATAATTTATTCAAAGAAATGAACAATTTAATATTGAATCAGTAAATTCATTCATTATGACAAACAAAGATGCATATGTAATATTGCCAGAGGTTGTAACGAAATCTTCATATTAACTAACGAATTGTCGAAATGCAGTAAAAAATCAAAGGAAAGTATAGGCCTATCATCACAACTAAATTCTCTTTTGATAAATCAAATGCATGAAAGGAATATTGTTCACAAATCATAAACTGATTATATACTAACATATGTAGGATCTTAAATTGAGCCAGCTTGCTACATCAGGAAAATAATCCTGCTGCAACAGGAAATGTGAATTATGTGGATCATGTAATGGACATTTTTGTAGGGGTTGAAATTTCAAAGTGGAAATTACAAACTTCAGAAGCCTTTTTAAACCTTGAATATACTACAAGTTAAAAATGTCCTGCATTTCAGGAAACAGGGTGATCAAATGATGATCCTACATCTGTAGGTCTATTAAAGACAGTCAATATAGGCTATGCAGTCATAACAAGGCCGACTTCAAATGCCGACTTTAAATTGAAGCAACCGGCTGGAGGCCGCGGGGGAATGGACAGTGCCTCTGCTCATCCGATGTAGCCTAATGATAAGGCGGCGCTCCCACTGTGCCGTGGTACTGAATGGACAGCGCCTCGTGTCTGTAGACAGATAAATCGTCCGTTTGTGCGCAGTTTAATATTTTAGGGCACAATTCGTTGCAATATGAAATATTGGTAGTATTTTATTTTCCGGGCTTGGGCTGGGCCTCAAATTTGTCAGGAGCAATCGGTCCTGGGTAGGGTCTGAATGTCACTGGCCTGGGTAGGGCTCAGGCTTAAATGTCATGCCCGTTCAGGGCTGTACAGAGGTGCAGCTGATGGGATGTCTTGAGAGTTGTCCATGAGTAGCCAATGTGTCGTATGTTCTGTGTGTCTGTGTAATACATTTTAGCATTTTGTCTTCTGGAAGTTATTTGGAATAATAATGATTTGCATACTCAAGATTTAGTTATGTGTGTGTGTGTGTGTGTGGAGGGGGTGGTAGTTGGTTATGTGGTAACTATGTTTACCAAGAAAGCCAAGTTCCACTGTGGGCTATTGTAGGCCTACAGAGCCATGGCTGTTCTCAGCATACAGGCCTCTGCCACACACCACACACAGAGTGAGTGTCTGGGGACTGTGTGCTGCATCTCAGCTCTGAGCTGCCCTCCTCTGCAGTCGACACGCATTCTCTCGCTCGCTCTCCCTCTTTCTTTCTTCTGCTACTTCACTTTGAGCAGTCTTGGCTCTTTTCTCTATGCCTGTTCCCTCTCTCCCTCTCTCCGTCCCACTGTCAGTAGCTAGGAGATTGGTCGGTATTGAGGCTAATCCAGTTAGACTAAATGTATCTCATCAGGGGCCAAGACACCACTCACACAAACACACACACACCTCCCTGTTGGCCCCTTTGTTGTCTGTGTGTGCCTGCTGCATGTGTTACGATAATATTTGGTATTCAGAAGAAAAAAAAATCTAGTTTCAGCAATATCTATATGCTTTTTTTTGTGGTAGCAGTCAAATATTAAAAGTTGCGCAGTACAGCATTAAAGTGTGTGTGTGTGTGACTGTGTGTGTGTGGGCCAAGATGGGAGGGGCTCAGACAGCCTTGCAGTGATCTCTGTGTCTAGAGACAGAGCAGAGAGAGGGAGGGGAGGGAGGGGAAAGGGAGGAAAGTGTGCAGGGAGAAGGAAGAGGGAGGAGATTTAGAGAGAGGAGGAGCATTAGAGGAATACTCATATAGGACACACAGTGTATACACAGTGGTGCGTTTGGTGGCAGTGTGCCTGGTAGGGTTTTAGGATTTGAGTGTTGTTTTTAGCACCATTGGGCCTGTGTGACCTAGCGCACTGCCCCATGGGTAATAAGTCTCTGAAAGCGCCGCTAAACACGTCATAATCTGAGGGGGGCTAGAGCTGTGTGTGTGTGTGTGTGTGTGTGTGTGTGTGTGTGTGTGTCGCGTACCTCTCCTTCTCCCCCTGGTGTAACATGGCTGTAGACCCTCCCTCCGGTGGAGCAGATGGCCAATTATAGGACAGTAGGAAGTACCAGTAATGAATTACCCAGCAGCACTCTCTGCACCATCTACTACCCTTACGGGAAAAAGCACATTATTTCACGTGACATTTCCACATGTTTTGCCCAAGTGAAACCATGTGTTTTTGGAACAGTTCACGTGATGATATTTCACATGAAGTTTCACGTGGATTTTCACGTGATCACAACCTTTCACATGTGGATTCAGATCTTCACATGAGATTTCACAGGTGAGGCCCTGCAAACAAAAATGAGTCGTTATGATACAAACACAGTGCTTTTAACGATTACGTGTCTTTTTGTCGAGCAATACTTTCTGTGTTCTATAGGCCTGTCACAATAGCTGTTTTGTCACTTGACTGTCATTTAGAAAAATATTTCCTGGATCAGCTGATGATGGTGTCACATTCACTAGGCCTAACTAAACAGCTGGATAGCAAATGTGCACCTAACAAATGGGTCTATTACCTTACGCACAGCCTATTGAAGAAGCACGCAAGTTGGGCGATTCTTTCGGTTAGAAGCGTTCGATTTTGTAATCGTATAGGCCTACATCATATTGGATTTGTGTGCCCATAAAAACAGTTTTCACGGCGCGGTCTAAAATATCAATATGAGAATTTGATAAAGCGGTGCTGCCTTTAATAGTGCACCAACATAGACTTTTGTCCTGCTGATGGCCCATAAGAGGTCGATGGGTTTCGTATTCAGATAAGCTTTCAGAACATTCACACCTAGCCTACTGGTCAATCAGCTCATATTCGTCTGGACACGTTCCTGTGTGCAGTCCAGGTCAGTCATATTTCTCCCTCCTGTTAATATAGAAAATAAAATGCAACCGGTAGGCTATTGATACAGACTTTACATAGGCTATTGGTGCCTGTGTAAAGTCTGTAATATTACAAGGTTGAAATAATGATGTTAGTTTGTTTGTTATAAAGCCCTTTTTTGGGGGAAAAATTAATTCTGATTTTGTGGGGGAAGATTCATTCTGATTGTCTGGGCCTGGCTCCCCAGTGGGTGGGCCTATGCCCCCCAAGGCCCACCCCTGGCTGCACCTCTGGCTGCGCCCCTGCCCAGTCATGTAAAACCCAAAGATTAGGGCCTAATTAATTTATTTCAATTGACTGATTTCCTTCAGTGAACTGCAACTCAGTAACATCTTTGAAATTGTTGCATGTTGTTTAGATATTTTTTTCAGTATAGTTATAGTTTAATACAAGTTTTTTTAGAATTTGAAGTTAGACTAGCCTGAACATGTGAAGGTTTTTATTTTTTATTATTTTATTTTTTTACACCTTTATTTAACCAGGTAAGCCAGTTGAGAACAAGTTCTCATTTACAACTGCGACCTGGCCAAGATAAAGCAAAGCAGTGCGATAAAAACAACAACACAGAGTTACATATGGGGTAAAACAAAACATAAAGTCAAAAATACAACAGAAAATATATATACAGTGTGTGCAAATGTAGCAAGTTATGGAGGTAAGGCAATAAATAGGCCATAGTGCAAAATAATTACAATTAGTATTAACACTGGAATGATAGATGTGCAAGAGATGATGTGCAAATAGTGATACTGGGGTGCAAATGAGCAAAATAAATAACAATATGGGGATGAGGTAGTTGGGTGGGCTAATTTCAGATGGGGTGTGTACAGGTGCAGTGATCGGTAAGGTGCTCTGACAACTGATGCTTAAAGTTAGTGAGGGAGATAAGCGTCTCCAGCTTCAGAGATTTTTGCAGTTCGTTCCAGTCATTGGCAGCAGAGAACTGGAAGGAATGGCGGCCAAAGGAGGTGTTGGCTTTGGGGATGACCAGTGAGATATACCTGCTGGAGCGCATACTACGGGTGGGTGTTGCTATGGTGACCAATTAGCTAAGATAAGGAGGGGATTTGCCTAGCAGTGATTTATAGATGGCCTGGAGCCAGTGGGTTTGGCGACCAATATGTAGTGAGGACCAGCCAACAAGAGCGTACAGGTTACAGTGGTGGGTAGTATATGGGGCTTTGGTGACAAAATGGATGGCACTGTGATAGACTACATCCAATTTGCTGAGTAGAGTGTTGGAGGCTATTTTGTAAATGACATCACCGAAGTCAAGGATCGGTAGGATAGTCAGTTTTACGAGGGCATGTTTGGCAGCATGAGTGAAGGAGGCTTTGTTGCGAAATAGGAAGCTGATTCTGGATTTAACTTTGGATTGGAGATGCTTAATGTGAGTCTGGAAGGAGAGTTTACAGTCTAACCAGACACCTAGGTATTTGTAGTTGTCCACATACTCTAGTTCAGACCCGTCGAGAGTAGTGATTCTAGTCGGGTGGGCGGGTGCCAGCAGCGTTTGATTGAAGAGCATGCATTTAGTTTTACTAGTGTTTAAGAGCAGTTGGAGGCTACGGAAGGAGTGTTGTATGGCATTGAAGCTCGTTTGGAGGTTTGTTAACACAGTGTCCAATGAAGGGCCAGATGTATACAAAATGGTGTCGTCTGCGTAGAGGTGGATCTGAGAATCACCAGCAGCAAGAGCGACATCATTGATATACACAGAGAAAAGAGTCGGCCTAAGAATTTAACCCTGTGGCACCCCCATAGAGACTGCCATAGGTCCAGACAACAGGCCCTCCGATTTGACACATTGAACACTATCTGAGAAGTAGTTGGTGAACCAGGCGAGGCATTCATTTGAGAAACCAAGGCTATTTAGTCTGCCAATAAGAATGCGGTGGTTGACAGAGTCGAAAGCCTTGGCCAGGTCGATGAAGACGGCTGCACAGTACTGTCTATTATCGATCGCGGTTATAATATCATTTAGGAACTTGAGCGTGGCTGAGGTGCACCCATGACCAGCTCGGAAACCGGATTGCATAGCGGAGAAGGTACGGTGTGATTCGAAATGGTCTGTGATCTGTTTGTTAACTTGTCTTTCAAAAACTTTCGAAAGGCAGGGCAGGATGGATATAGGTCTGTAACAGTTTGGATCTAGAGTGTCACCCCCTTTGAAGAGGGGGATGACCGCGGCAGCATTCCAATCTCTGGGGATCTCAGACGTTACGAAAGAGAGGTTGAACAGGCTAGTAATAGGGGTTGCGACAATTTCGGCGGCTAATTTTAGAAAGAAAGGGTCCAAGTTGCAGCAGAGGGTGCAGAGCTGGTGACCTGTGTAGTGGTAGCCAGGTGGAAAGCATGGCCAGCCGTAGCAAAATGCTTGTTGAAATTCTCGATTATTGTAGATTTATCGGTGGTGATAGTGTTTCCTAGCCTCAGTGCAGTGGGCAGCTGGGAGGAGGTGCTCTTATTCTCCATGGACTTTACAGTGTCCCAAAACTTTTTGGAGTTAGTGCTACAGGATGCAAATTTCTGTTTGAAAAAGCTAACCTTTGCTTTCCTAACTGCTTGTGTATATTGGTTCCTAACTTCCCTGAAAAGATGCATATCGCGGGGGCTATTCGATGCTAATGCAGTACGCCACAAGATGTTTTTGTGCTGGTCAAGTCTGAGGAGAACCAGGGGCTATATCTGTTCTTAGTTCTGAATTTTTTGAATGGGGCATGCTTATTTAAGATTGAGAGGACAGCACTTTTAAAGAACAACCTGGCATCTTCTACTGACGGAATGAGATTGATATCCATCCAGGATACCTGGGCCAGGTCAATTAGGAAGGCCTGCTCGCTAAAGTGTTTTAGGGAGCGTTTGACAGTGATGAGGGGTGGTCGTTTGACCGCGGACCCGTTACGGACGCAGGCAATAAGGCAGTGATCGCTGAGATCCTGGTTGAAGACAGCGGAGGTGTATTTAGAGGGTAACTTAGTCAGGATGATATCTATAAGGGTGCCCATGTTTACGGATTTAGGGTTGTACCTGGTAGGTTCCTTGATAATTTGTGTGAGATTGAGGGCATCTAGTTTGGATTGTAGGATGGCCGGGGTGTTAAGCATATCCCAATTTAGGTCACCAAGCAGTACGAACTCTGAGGATAGATGGGGGGCAATAAATTCACATATGGTGTCCAGGGCACAGCTAGGGGGCTGAGCAAGCGGCAACAGTGAGAGACTTATTTCTGGAAAGGAGGATTTTTAGAAGTAGGAGCTCAAACTGTTTGGGCACAGACCTGGATAGTATGATACAGTAGATTGCAACTCCACCCCCTTTAGCAGTTATATCTAGACGGAAAATGTAGTTGGGGATGGACATTTCTGAATTTTTGGTGGCCTTCCTAAGCCAGGATTCAGACACTGCTAGAACATCAGGGTTGGCGGAGTGTGCTAACGCAGTGAATAACTCAAACTTAGGAAGTAGACTTTTCATATTAACATGCAGAAAAACAATGTTTTTACGGTTACAGAAGTCAACAAATGATAGCTCCTGGGGAGTAGGAGTGATACTGGGGACTGCAGGGCCTGGGTTAACCTCTACATAACCAGAGGAACAGAGGAGGACTAGAATAAGGATACGGCTAAAGGCTTTGAGAACTGGTCTTCTAGTGCGTTGGGTACAGAGAGGAAAGGGGGCTGATTTCCGGGTGTCCCTAGCTTGAACTGTTCCAAAATTACTGTTGGTGAGTTATTTTATGCAAATGTATTTAGTTCTAGTTTATAAAAGTGTTAAAGAATTTGATAGCGTGAATGTTTTGAAGTTGGTCTTGTAGCTTAATTGGCAAAGGAGCAGGACCATTTTGAATTGCTACCTCTGTATTCCTATGGTTCTCATTCAAACCCATGTTAATTTATGCACATTTTTAATGGTTATAGTTTTTAAAATGTAGATATAGTATCAAAAATCTTTTGACAAGCAATCTATGTAGGGTCAGTCTAAACATCTCAGCGTTGGTTTGGAGTTAAAGAGGAGATCTGTTTAGAATTCTATGTCCTTTTTTTTAACGTTTGGGCTGCTCAATGACTTGACATGAGAGAGCTTTTAGCTGATGTTAGCTAACTGCTTTTTGTCACTCTAAACTCTGACAAACAGCTGTAACTCTTTATTGGTAGAAGAATGGTAGAAGATTCCAGATTTTAATAGCAGAGAAGTAGACCAAGATGTTATACCCACTAAGTTTGTGTGAGTATCCATAGCAACCGCTCCATTTGGGCTTCTCAATGATGAGACATAAGAGAGCTGTTAGCTGACGTTGGCTAGCTTCTTTTTTCGTCACTCTTAACTCCTACAAACAGCTGTAACTTTTTTTAAAGAGTTTTGTTTAAATGCCAGATTTCAAAAGCAGAGAAGTAGAGGAAGATTTCATATCCTCTGTTTTTGTCTGACTTGTTCGACGAGTGGTCAAAATGGCAGTTGTTTGGAAAAGTTGGCAAAGAATGTGTTAAAAACTAAAACAGTTGTATCGTTAGATCGGACCTGGAATTTTTTGTTTTGCGAACAATTTTTTAGTAATGGAGAAGTAGACGAAGATGTCTACCCTCTAACTTTTTTTCTAAGTTGTTGGGGAAGTGGTAAAAATGTCAGTTTATAAAAAGTTAGAGAAAATGTTGTTGATGCAGTTACTTAAACAGCTGTAGAGTTTGATCGGCACCAGATAATTCTGTTATTATTTCAGATTTGAATAGCAGAGAAGTAGAGGAAGATTCCATATGCTCATACTGTTTGTCTAAGTTGATTGCAAAGTGGTCAAAGTAGCTGATTTGTGTCAGAAGTTACATTGTTTATGGTGAATGTTGGAAGTGATGTCACAATGGGGAACTTAAGAATGTTGAAAGAAGTCCCATTTTAAAGTGAATGAAGATGGACAAAAAGAACAGTTGAATAGTTTAAAAAGTATAAAAGATATCAAAAAGTTGTATGCAAGCAAACTTTTCTGAGTCAAGATCACTTTCGCAGTCAAAAAGCAAACTGAGATCTCCCGCTCAGATTCTTTTTTAAAAAAAGTGACAGTGCCTTCGGAAAGTATTCAGACCCTTTGACTTTTTCTACATTACAGCCTTATTCTAAAATGTATTAAATTGTTTTTTTCCCTCATCAATCTACACACAATACCCCATAATGACAAAGCAAAAACAGGTTTTTAGAAATTTTTGCACATTTATATTTAAAACAAAAACTGAAATATCACATTTACATAAGTATTCAGACCCTTTACTCAGTACTTTGTTGAAGCACCTTTGGCAGCGATTACAGCCTTGAGTCTTCTTGGGTATGACGCTATAAGCTTGGCACACCTGAATTTGGAGAGTCCTCTCAAGCTCTGTCAGGTTGGATGGGGAGTGTCGCTGCACAGCTATTTTCAGGTCTCTCTAGAGACGTTTGATCGGGTTCAAGTCCGGGCTCTGGCTGGGCCACTCAAGGACATTCAGAGACTTGTCCCGAAGCCACTCCTGCATTGTCTTGGCTGTGTGCTTAGGGTTGTTGTCCTGTTGGAAGGTGAACCTTCACCCCAGTCTGAGGTCCTGAGTGCTCTGGAACAGGTTTTCATCAAGGATCTCTCTGATTGAGGATATATTAAAAACAAAAATCCATTTTAGAATAAGGCTGTAACGTAACAAACTGTGGAAAAAGTCAAGGGGTCTGAATACTTTCCGAATGCACTGTATATTGGATAATACATTTTAGTCATTTAGCAGACATTCTTATCCAGAGTGACTTACAGTTAGTGCATTCATCTTAAGATAGCTAGGTGGGACAACCACATGTCACAGGCATATCCATTTTCCCTCAATGAAGTAGCTATCAGTAGGGTCGGAGCTAGAAAGGGGGGGACAGGGTTTTTTATTATATATATATATATATATATATATATATATATATATATATATATATATATATATATATATATATATATATATATTACCAGTCAAAAGATTGGACACACCTACTCATTCATGTTTTTCTTTTTTTTTCTTTTTTACTATTTTCTACATTGTAAAATATTAGTGAAGACATCAAAACTATGAAATAACACATTTGGAATCATGTAGTAACCAAAAAAGTGTTAAACAAATCAAAATATATTTTATATTTGAGATTCTTCAAAGTAGCCACCCTTTGCCTTGATGACAGCTTTGCACACTCTTGGCATTTTCTCTGCACGCTCAAGTGTTTTGGAAAGAAAAGAAAGAAAGGAGGGGAGCGACTCGGGCCATTTTGAAGGCTGAGGGGATGCAGCCAGTCGTCAGGGATGAGTTGGTGAGGGAAGTGAGGGATGGGAGAAGGTCTCCAGAGATGGGAGAAGGTCTCTAGAGATGGTCTGGAGGAGGGGATGGGGTCGAGCGGGCAGGTTTGTCGGGAGGCCAGACCTCACTAGTCGCAGGATTTCATTTGGAGATGGAGGGGAGAAAGAGGTCAAGCCGTAGGGTAGTTCTGTGTGAGTGGGACTAGTGAACTCATTATGCTGAGTGAATGAGTAGCAGATGTTGTCAACCTTCTTTTCAAAGTGGTTGACAAAGTCGTCTGCGGAGGGGGTGGAGGATTAAGGAGGGAGGAGAAGGTGGAAAAGAGTGAAAGGATGATAGGTCCTCCGGAAGTTTAGTTTTCTTCCATTTTCACTCAGCTGCCCGCAGCCCTGTTCTGTAAGCTCGCAATGAGTCACTCAGCCACGGAGCAGGAGGAGAGGGCCAAGCTGGCCGGGAGGAATGGACACAGTGCGAGTCATAGGATGCTGAAAGGGAGGAGAGTAGGGTCGAAGAGGCAGAATCAGGAGACAGGAGGGAGAAGGATTTAGCAGAAGGGCGAGATAATAGGATAGAGGAGAGAGTAGTGGGAGAGAGAGAACGAAGATTGCGATGGCACATGACCATCTGGATAGGGGCTGAGTGGTTAGGGTTGGAGGAAAGGGAGACAGGAAAAGGAAACAAAGTAGTGATCAGAGACCTGGAGGGGGGTTGTAGTGAGATTAGTAGGCGAGCAGCCTCTAGTTAAGATGAGGTCAAGCATATTGCCTGCCTTGTGAGTTGGAGGGGATTGAGTAAGGGTGAGGTCGAAAGAGGCAAGGAGGGGAAAGAGAGAGTTGGAAAGAAATGAATCTAAGGCAGACGTCGGGAGGATGAAGTCGCCAAGTATGAAGAGTGGTGAGCCATCGTCAGGAAATGATCTTATCAAGGTGTCAAGCTCATTGAGGAACTCTCCAAGGGCACCTGGTGGGAGATAGATGACGATGTTAAGCTTGAGTGGACAAGTGACAGTGACCGCATTGAATCGAAATCAGAAGGAGGAGTTTTTCTTCACAAAAGGGCTTTATTACAGACAGAAATACTCCTCAGCACCACCCCCATCCCCCTCAGACGATCCCGCAGGTGAAGAAGCTGGATGTGTAGGTCCTGAGCTGGTGTGGTTACACGTGGTCTGCGGTTGTGAGGCCGGTTGGACAGACTGCCAAATTCTCTAAAATGACATTGGAGGCAGCATATGTTAGAGAAATGAACATTAAATGATCTGGCAACAGCTCTGGTGGACATTCCTGCAGTCAGCATGCAAATTGCACGCTCCCTCAAAACTTGAAACATCTGTGGCATTGTGTTGTGGGACAAAACTTCTCATTTTAAAGTGGCCTTTTGTCCCCAGAACAAGGTGCACCTGTGTAATGATCATGCTGTTTAATCAGCTTCTTGATATGCCACACCTGTCAGGTGGATGGATTATCTTGGCAAAGGAGAAATGCTCACCAACAGGGATGTAAACAAATTTGTGCACAACATTTGAGATAAATAAGCTTTTTGTGCGTATGGGAAATTTTTGAATTTATTTCAGCTCATGAAACATGGGACCAACACTTTACATGTTGCGTTTATAATTTTGTTCAGTGTAGTTGCCAAAGCTACAAAAAAAAGCAAAAATGAGTTCTGAAAATACCACGGTAAGATACTCAAGTGAGAGAGTGGTGTGGAGTCTTCCTCTCTTTCCTTCCTCTAACAACTCTGCATAACAACACTGCATAACAACTGCAGAACAGTCTTTGTTTCGGAGACGGTCTTAGTTTTGTGACAAAACCGCTGCTTACAGCTGCCGCTGAGAAACCAGGGGAGACTGAAGTACTAACACTCCAATACAGCCACTGATTACCAAAACAAGTCACAATTTGCCCTGCCCCTAAATCCTGGTTGATGTGTCAACTTATCACTCCTGGAGATATCAGGAGTAGTTATAGAATGAAGCACACTTCAAATTAAATCTCGGCTTTGTTAAAAATACATTCAAGAAAAACTATTATAGTTGTCATAGGGATTCAGGAGTAACATTAAAACAGAATAACATTAGACAACTATACAGAAATCAAGTAATTAAATAAACGATGAGAGAATAGTCAGAATAACTGATAACTAAAATAGCAGTGCAGATGGCACTCTTTTGCTAAGTGCAGAGACGGATTATAGGTAATGAATGTATAGGGGAATGCTACAGACTTTGTGGCGTAGCGGAAAGATCAGCGTACTTCAAATCCAGACGTTCTGACTTCAAATCCCAGGTGGGGTCATATTTTAGCTGAACAGCGATAACACATGGAATTACACATTTGAAAACGTGCTCGCATGTGAAGTGTTCCAAAAACACGTTTCACATGTGAAATCATGTGATTTTCCACATGTGATAACATGAAACTACACTGTTAGCCATTGCTGTACATTTTTTGCTAAATTTGTCATTTTACAGTACATTTCTACTGTAATAGGATACTGTATTAGTGTTTAGCTATTTATTTACTGTCAATCGCAATGCACTTTAACTTGGCATGCCTCACTTGCAATTGCATGTCAATTTATAGATTGTTAGATGCGCTTTAAAAAAAAACAACAGTAATTCTATAATCAGCTACTGAGTGGTGGGGAAAATAGTGGAAACAACTTAAATGTATTTCTACAACTAAACTGTATTTTGTCAGCAAATATACAACAACAAAGCTGTATTCAGAAATTCTAATTCAATTATTTTCAATGCTTTTCAATACTAGAAAAATAGGAATTGGAATTGGGTTCACTTTCTGAATTGACTGGAACTTAAATGGAATTGACCTCAACATTGGTTAGCACACTTGGGACGCAACCACACCTAGGATTTGAACTCCAGAAACCTGAATTTCCTGCTTCGCCACCAAGTCTGTGGCCATGACAGATTGTTGGCAAGAATATATTACTGCACTTTACTAAAAGTTGCCTGGAATCAGGTCAATAATTGTGCAGTTATCTGATAACACCAACTAAAAAGTAGCAGTGCTCAGGGACACTTGACATTAAGGCCTAGATTCAATCAAAGCATAAACAAACAATAGCCGACACGCGCATAGCCGACACGCGCATAGCTGTTGTTTTGGCAGTGTCGGAGGTGTAACTGCATTAAAGCTGTCAAATCAGTCAGCGGCTGCTCATGTGGTCATTGTCACGAAGCCACACCCATCCCACTTAAGTTAGATGTTCAGAACTAACATGTCGGAGGAGGTGTAACTGCATTAAAGCTGTCAAATCAGTCAGCGGCTGCTCATGTGGTCATTGTCACGAAGCCACAGCCATCCCACTTGCGTTAGATGTTCAGAACGAGAGTTGTGGAGGCTATATAGAAATAATAACTCTCAAATTGAAAATCAATAAAGAAATGAATGAGGATTTCTATCACCCTTATCTACCTAACCTATGGAAGTGTAGTTTACAGATCACATTCCAGTGTTCCAACTTGGAAACGAGGCTGCATGGGATTTCTCCTTAATGCAGCTCCGTTCAGCCAATGGCAAGTTCTGCTTCAGGTATAATGCTTGTGGATTTGACAGTTCTAATGCAACAAGTTGCCATTTAAGTTAGTGGAAAATGCACAATAACTGCTTCAGTGCATCTCATTACTGACACATTCTCTTCCAAAGTTTGCAGAGCAACGGTGTCAAAGGAATTGCTCTACTTGCATCAGCATAACTATCAAACACTTAAACTGCTTCAAGACTTCCACTGACGGTTGGCACAAATACACGTGACCATGCCCCCAAATATGCTAATGAGCCCCACCAGTACATTGCCCCCACCAATCGAAGCACAGTGATGATCGTACGTTATATTCAAAATATTGGGTAGAACAATGTCCCATTATACCTGCAAGGTACCAAACTGTACCATGTGAGTTCATATGTGTACCCTTTTGAGCTTTTTGTACCCCAGGCAATAACACTGTAGTGTACCCTAACCATACCCTTATTTTTTGTGTGTGTTAATATATGTTCCAAACAATTAGTATGAACCTGGTGGCACTGTAGAAACATCGATCCACTCCCAACCACGAGGTTGCAAGTTCAAATCCCCAAATAATAAATGTATACTCTACGTCAAACGTCCTTGAACACTGCTAGTTTAATGTTGTTACTTTGGTGGTGATAATTGGACAATTATTTACTTGATTCTGGGCAGCTTTTAGCAAAGTGCAGAAATGCATTCTTGCCAATCTCCATTATGCCCACAAGCCTGGTGACGCAGCGGGAACTTCAGGTAGCTAAGCAACCAAGAGGTTGTGAGTCGAAATCCCAAATGAGGTTGAGTCCCAAGTAATCAGTATACTGTCCTTAACATTAACACCTTAATTTAGTTGTAAAAATACAGTAACTAGTTGTAGATTTACTGTATTTTCACCGCAACTAGACAAACCTCCAGGGGACCATGACACAACGTCCTAGAAATGTCCTTGGGGACGTCCCTGGAACAAACAGGGAACTAGACAAATCCTACAGGTGACCATGACTGTTGAAATTGAATTAATGTCAATTATGCCTTTCAAAGTTAAATATTCTAAATGACATGTGACACCTGGGCTTTCACATGAGCTCAAATGTTGCCACATGTGTAGTGTCATGGTATCACATGTTGAAATGTTGCATTTTTATGATTTCACATTCATTTAATGAGATCATGTTGTCACATGTTCTCACGTGTACAGTCGTGGTCAAAAGTTTTGAGAATTACACAAAGTTTGCTGCTTCAGTGTTTTTAGATATTTTTGTCAGATGTTACTATGGTATACTGAAGTGTAATTACAAGCATTCCATAAGTGTCAAAGGCTTTTATTGACAATTATATTAAGTTTATGAAAATAGTCAATATTTGCAGTGTTGACCATTCTTTATCAAGACCTCTACAATCCGCCCCGGCATGCTGTCAATTAACTTCTGGGCCACATCCTGACTGATTGCAGCCCATTCTTGCATAATCAATGCTTGGAGTTTGTCAGAATTTGTGGGTTTTTGTTTGTCCACCCGCCTCTTGAGGATTGACCACAAGTTCTCAATGGGATTAAGGTCTGGGGACTTTCCTGGCCATGGACCCAAAATGTCGATGTTTTGTTTCCCGAGCCACTTAGTTATCACTTTTGCCTTATGGCAAGGTGCTCCATCATGCTGGAAAAGGCATTGTTCGTCACCAAACTGTTCTTGGATGGTTGGGAGAAGTTGCTCTCGGAGGATGTGTTGGTACCATTCTTTATTTATGGCTGTGTTTTGAGGCAAAATTGTGAGTGAGCCCACTCCCTTGGCTGAGAAGCAACCCCACACATGAATGGTCTCCGGATGCTTTACTGTTGGCATGACACAGGACTGATGGTAGCGCTCACCTTGTCTTCTCCGGACAAGCTTTTTTCCGGATGCCCCAAACAATCGGAAAGGGGATTCATCCGAGAAAATGACTTTACCCCAGTCCTCAGCAGTCCAATCCCTGTACCTTTTGCAGAATATCAGTCTGTCCCTGATGTTTTTCCTGGAGAGAAGTGGCTTCCTCGCTGCCCTTCTTGACACCAGGCCATCCTCCAAAAGTCTTCGCCTCACTGTGCGTGCAGATGCACTCACACCTGCCTGCTGCCATTCCTGAGCAAGCTCTGCACTGGTAGTGCCCCGATCCCGCAGCTGAATCAACTTTAGTCCTGGCGCTTGCTGGACTTTCTTGGGCGCCCTAAAGCCTTCTTCACAACAATTGAACCTCTCTCCTTGAAGTTCTTGATGATCCGATAAATGGTTGATTTAGGTGCAATCTTATTGCCTGTGAAGCTCTTTTTGTGCAAAGCAATGATGACGGCACGTGTTTCCTTGCAGGTAACCATGGTTAACAGAGGAAGAACAATGATTTCAAGCACCACCTTCCTTTTAAAGCTTCCGGTCTGTTATTCTAACTCAATCAGCATGACAGAGTGATCTCCAGCCTTGTCCTCGTCAACACTCTCACCTGTGTTAACGAGAGAATCACTGACATGATGTCAGCTGGTCCTTTTGTGGCAGGGCTGAAATGCAGTGGAAATGTTTTTTGGGGGATAAAGTTCATTTTCATGGCAAAGAGGGACTTGGCAATTAATTGCAATTCATCTGATCACTCTTCATAACATTCTGGAGTATATGCAAACTGATGCAGCAGATTTTGTGAAAATTTATATTTGTGTCATTCTCAAAACTTTTGACCACGACTGTAGTTGTACTTTTTCACATGTTGCTTCACATGTAATCACATTAACTTCACATTAAATCACACAAAGTTCATATTGTTTTTCCGTAAGGGTACCACTACACACACACACACACACACCACATACACACATGCATTATACACCCGTGCACGCCCATACACACACAGGCATGCACACATCAACAAATAATTGAATGAATCAGCAATAGCTGCAGTAAACCATGCTACCTACACACACACACACACACACACACACGATGGAGTTGTGATCCTCTTTCTGCAAAGGGACATTTCATGTAATCCTCTGTCTCTCACTCTCTCTCCCTTTCTCTCTCTGCTGCGTCAGTAGTGAAATGACACTGAGGTTGCTGTAGGTTGTCCCTGCAGAAGAGGGAGAGAGAATCTATAGCCTACATGGGGAGGAGAAAAGGGTAGTAGGAAAGCGAGAAAGATAGAAAGACAGAGGGATGGAAGGGGAGAGAGGAATTTAGGAATGGAAGGAGGCAGAGAAGTGATGGGGAGAAGGGCATCAGAGGAGGGAGAGGGGGATGGAAGGAGGGAGGAATAGGAGAGGGAGGGATGGAGGGAGGCGGAGAGGGAGCGAGAGAGGGATGGAAGGAGGGAGGAATAGGAGAGGGATGGATGGAGGGAGGCGGAGAGGGAGCGAGAGAGGGATGGAAGGAGGGAGGAATAGGAGAGGGAGGGATGGAGGGAGGCGGAGAGGGAGCGAGAGAGGGATGGAAGGAGGGAGGAATAGGAGAGGGAGGGATGGAGGGAGGCGGAGAGGGAGCGAGAGAGGGATGGAAGGAGGGAGGAGGAATATAAAGGATTATTGGGTGTGGAGAAATGTGTGTTCGGAGGTTAGGCTGTTTAGCAGCAGTATAGGAGTAGTGTATTTATTGGGCTGAAACTATAACGTGAAGAGAAATACGGTTGTGTGTGTTTCAGTCTGTGTGTCTGTGCGTGGGTCTAATGTTTGTGTGTTAGCCAGGGTGTCAGATAATGAAATTGCCAGTTGTTGTTATTGAGTTTAAGATATTCAGTGTTGCGATATGAAATGCGATGTGCTGCAATGTGTATTCAAATTAGTGTTTTGTGAAAAACATTCGGCAAGGGTCTGTGAAATTAAACTGAAATACTCTGATTAAATGAATGCAAATAAATGCTGTGTGCGGGCTCCCTCTGTTTTGGAGCCCTGCAGCAGTTGATATTTCATTAAAATAATCCGAGTGAACACAGCAAACACAGTCACACAAACAGTCTGACTCACGCTCTACGCCAGGGTTACCCCAGATTACCTCTGACCTCTCACAACTGTTCTTAACGGTGACGACGGCAGGGGGAGGAGTGTGTGTGTGTGTGTGTGTGTGTGTGTGTTGTGGGTCAGAGTTATATAAGACTGTATGAGGTGGAAGTCAGGTGTGCATGTGTTCCAATTTCATTCTGTGTCCCCTGCTAGGCGAAAGTGCTGGCACAGCAATGTTCCACAGCTGGGGCTGAACAGTACACACACCTTACTTAACCTACATTTGTTCACCTTGTTTTAAACCTTTCATTGGCCAGTTATAACTGATAAGGTCTCATTGGCCTGTTATAACTGGATAAGGTCTCATTAGCCTGTTATAACTGAATAAGGTCTCATTAGCCTGTTATAACTGGATAAGGTCTCATTAGCGTGTTATAACTGGATAAGGTCTCATTAGCCTGTTATAACTGAATAAGGTCTCATTAGCCTGTTATAACTGAATAAGGTCTCATTAGCCTGTTATAACAGCCTTCCTAACAGTGTTTTCTCTTCTCTCCTCAGATCACCAGAAGCTGGAACGAGAGGCTCGCATCTGCCGTCTGCTCAAACATTCAAACATAGGTCTGTCTGTCCTGTCTGTCCTGTCTGTCTGTCTGTCTGTCTGTCTGCTCAAACATTCAAACATCTGTCTGTCTGTCTGTCTGTCTGCTCAAACATAGGTCTGTCTGTCTGTCTGTCTGTCTACTTGTTTAATTTTCAAATTGAGGATCATGAAAAGTCAACAACTATTTGAGCACAACAGAACTTGAATGAATGGGACTTCAATAATGCTTATTTTCCGTTCAAATCAAAGTTGTTGTTTAAAAAACAAATGACCAGGAGGACAGAGAACGAAGGTGGGAGAGGGAGGTAGAGAAAAGATGAGGCCATACCGATGAGTCAATGACAACTTTGTACTGTCTCTTTCAGTTGCATCTCTCTACCATCTATCCCTCATTCCCTCTCCCTTCTTTCTGGATGTCTTTCTTCAGTGTCCCAGATTGCACTGCCCCTCCCTCCTCTCTTCTCACGCTCCCCCCTCATCTTTCTCTCCTTTTTATAGTTCTTTCTCATTCTGTCTCTCTTTCTCTCTCTCTCTCTCTCTCTCCTTCTCATTTGTCTGAGCTTCATATCAACTTTGGACAGAGAGAGAGAGAGAGAGAGAGACAGATGGAGAGGGAAGAAGAGATTATCACTCATACTGTACTTGCTGCAGGGACGACCTGCTACTTATTACACAACAAATGTACCTTTTTACATAACCTTTAACCCCTAACCTTTAACCTTCAACACTAAACCCTTAAACAAACCATACATTAGGTCAGATCTAGAATGCCAAACTAAGTAGCCATTAACCTGGTGTATTCCAATGTTAAATCTCACAATTCCTCTTCTCCACCCTCTCTCTCTTTCTTTCTCTCTGTAGTGAGACTACATGACAGTATCTCAGAGGAAGGCTTTCACTACCTTGTCTTTGACCTGTGAGTATAACACGCACACGTCGACATTCCAGGCTTGTGAATGCGCCTCCATGAATGAGATTTCTTTATATATGATAACAATCTTGTCCTCCTTCCCATCCCTCTCTCTCTCTCTGTCCCTCCCTCCTTCTCACCTCCCCCGTCTCTCTCTCTCTCTCTCTCTCTCTCTCTCTCTCTCTCTCTCTCTCTCTCTCTCTCTCTCTCTCTCTCTCTCGCTGTCTCTCTCTCTCTCTCTCTCTCTCTCTCTCGCTGTCTCTCTCTCTCTCTCTCTCTCTCTCTCTCTCTCTCTCTCTCTCTCCGTCTCTCTCTCTCTGTCCCTCCCTCCTTCTCCCTCTCTCTCTGTCCCTCCCTCCTTCTCCCCTCCCCCTGTCTCTCTCTCTGTCTCTCGGCCTCCCCCCTCCCTCTCTCCCTCCCCCTGTCTCTGTGTCTCTCTATCTGTCTCTTTCTCTCTGTCTCTGTCTCCCTCTCTCTCAGGGTGACAGGAGGAGAATTGTTTGAAGACATCGTTGCTAGGGAGTACTACAGCGAGGCCGATGCCAGGTGGGCCCTCCCTACTTACTGTTACCATGGTTACGCAGCTGTGCGGCACAGCGCGGGTCAAAACCGTGGGAGAGTGGCATGATTTCGCATCTTTGCTAACTGGCCTATCCACATGGGGTACCTGGGAAGTCTCAAAAGAACATGGTTACCTATTGGTCAAATGCTCATTAGGGGGTACTTCAGGGCTACTTCAAGCATAGCAAAATGTGACAGTAACAAAACAAAGGTTGAGAACCACTATTGTAGTAAATCTGTCTCACTACTTTGACAGTCGCTTCCTATGTCAGACCTGTTGAGCTTTCAGTACAAACCATACATGTGTTTAGTGATGACTGGACAATTGTTTTTCTCCTCTTCTCTCCCTCTCCTCTCCAGTCAGTGTATTAACCAGATGTTCTCACCCTCTCCTCTCCAGTCAGTGTATTAACCAGATGTTCTCTCCCTCTCCTCTCCAGTCAGTGTATTAACCAGATATTCTCTCCCTCTCCTCTCTAGTCAGTGTATTAACCAGATATTCTCACCCTCTCCTCTCCAGTCAGTGTATTAACCAGATATTCTCACCCTCTCCTCTCCAGTCAGTGTATTAACCAGATATTCTCACCCTCTCCTCTCCAGTCAGTGTATTAACCAGATATTCTCACCCTCTCCTCTCCAGTCAGTGTATTAACCAGATGTTCTCACCCTCTCCTCTCCAGTCAGTGTATTAACCAGATATTCTCACCCTCTCCTCTCCAGTCAGTGTATTAACCAGATATTCTCACCCTCTCCTCTCCAGTCAGTGTATTAACCAGATATTCTCACCCTCTCCTCTCCAGTCAGTGTATTAACCAGATGTTCTCTCCCTCTCCTCTCCAGTCAGTGTATTAACCAGATATTCTCACCCTCTCCTCTCCAGTCAGTGTATTAACCAGATATTCTCACCCTCTCCTCTCCAGTCAGTGTATTAACCAGATGTTCTCACCCTCTCCTCTCCAGTCAGTGTATTAACCAGATATTCTCACCCTCTCCTCTCCAGTCAGTGTATTAACCAGATATTCTCACCCTCTCCTCTCCAGTCAGTGTATTAACCAGATATTCTCACCCTCTCCTCTCCAGTCAGTGTATTAACCAGATGTTCTCTCCCTCTCCTCTCCAGTCAGTGTATTAACCAGATATTCTCTCCCTCTCCTCTCCAGTCAGTGTATTAACCAGATATTATCTCCCTCTCCTCTCCAGTCAGTGTATTAACCAGATATTCTCACCCTCTCCTCTCCAGTCAGTGTATTAACCAGATATTCTCACCCTCTCCTCTCCAGTCAGTGTATTAACCAGATATTCTCACCCTCTCCTCTCCAGTCATTGTATTAACCAGATATTCTCACCCTCTCCTCTCCAGTCAGTGTATTAACCAGATATTCTCTCCCTCTCCTCTCCAGTCAGTGTATTAACCAGATATTCTCACCCTCTCCTCTCCAGTCAGTGTATTAACCAGATATTATCTCCCTCTCCTCTCCAGTCAGTGTATTAACCAGATATTCTCACCCTCTCCTCTCCAGTCAGTGTATTAACCAGATATTCTCACCCTCTCCTCTCCAGTCAGTGTATTAACCAGATATTCTCACCCTCTCCTCTCCAGTCAGTGTATTAACCAGATATTATCTCCCTCTCCTCTCCAGTCAGTGTATTAACCAGATATTCTCTCCCTCTCCTCTCCAGTCAGTGTATTAACCAGATATTCTCACCCTCTCCTCTCCAGTCAGTGTATTAACCAGATATTCTCACCCTCTCCTCTCCAGTCAGTGTATTAACCAGATA
>NC_059192.1:12147042-12157042 GCF_020615455.1 Coregonus clupeaformis | reverse complement strand
GCCCAGCGACAGCCCCGAAACCTGAAGGATCTGGAGAAGGTCTGTATGGAGGAGTGGGCCAAAATCCCTGCTGCAGTGTGTGCAAACCTGGTCAAGACCTACAGGAAACGTATGATCTCTGTAATTGCAAACAAAGGTTTCTGTACCAAATATTAAGTTCTGCTTTTCTGATGTATCAAATACTTATGTCATGCAATAAAATGCAAATTAATTACTTAAAAATCATACAATGTGATTTTCTGGATTTCTTTTTAAAATTCCATCTCTCACAGTTGAAGTGTACCTATGATAAAAACTACAGACCTCTACATGCTTTGTAAGTAGGAAAACCTGCAAAATCGGCAGTGTATCAAATACTTGTTCTCCCCACTGTACATGCAAATGAGTAGCTAGTACAATAGAATGCGTGATTTAATTATAAGAGAGAATTGCGCACACATCTTTGCTTCTTTCTCTTTCCCATTCCTTCATCTCTCTCTCTCCTTACTCCCCCCTTTTCCCTCTCCCAACTGAATGGAAGAATCATCTTTATTGACGTGATATGCGTGTGTAAATGTTGCCATAGCAGAACGGTTTGAAGCACATACGGAGTTACACATTGACAAATGCATCTCTGTCCCGCTCCCTCTGTTTCTACTTCCCCTGTACACACTTTTCTCCCTCTCTCTGTTTCTACCCCCCAGCCTGAGAACCTGCTCCTAGCCAGTAAGATGAAAGGAGCAGCGGTGAAGCTGGCAGACTTTGGCCTGGCCATCGAGGTGCAGGGAGACCAACAGGCGTGGTTCGGTAAGACCACACATACATTTGGGTAACATTCATCAAACGTTTTAGGTTCCTAGGTTTTATTTATTTGCCCCAAAGAAAACAAAGTGAAAGCCAAAACGGTGTGCAGGTACAAAAAAAGTTTGTTAAATCTGTTAAACAAGCACTTTTTTTTTTTTTTTTTTTTTACAGTAAGCAAGAAAACAACCATGTTTGATTATGTGTTAGAGCTAGGCTACATGGAGGGGACTACTGGGTAGTTTGGTTCATCAGACTGACCCCTGACCCCTAGTCTACTACTGGGTAGTTTGGTTCATCAGGCTGACCCCTAGTCTACTACTGGGTAGTTTAGTTCATCAGGCTGACCCCTGACCCCTAGTCTACTATTGGGTAGTTTGGTTCATCAGGCTGACCCCTGACCCCTAGTCTACTATTGGGTAGTTTGGTTCATCAGGCTGACCCCTGACCCCTAGTCTACTACTGGGTAGTCTGGTTCATCAGGCTGACCCCTGACCCCTAGTCTACTACTGGGTAGTCTGGTTCATCAGGCTGACCCCTGACCCCTAGTCTACTACTGGGTAGTTTGGTTCATCAGGCTGACCCCTGACCCCTAGTCTAGTACTGGGTAGTCTGGTTCATCAGGCTGACCCCTGACCCCTAGTCTAGTACTGGGTAGTCTGGTTCATCAGGCTGACCCCTGACCCCTAGTCTACTACTGGGTAGTCTGGTTCATCAGGCTGACCCCTGACCCCTAGTCTACTATTGGGTAGTTTGGTTCATCAGGCTGACCCCTGACCCCTAGTCTACTACTGGGTAGTCTGGTTCATCAGGCTGACCCCTGACCCCTAGTCTACTACTGGGTAGTCTGGTTCATCAGGCTGACCCCTGACCCCTAGTCTACTATTGGGTAGTTTGGTTCATCAGGCTGACCCCTAGTCTAGTACTGGGTAGTCTGGTTCATCAGGCTGACCCCTAGTCTAGTACTGGGTAGTCTGGTTCATCAGGCTGACCCCTGAACCCTAGTCTACTACTGGGTAGTCTGGTTCATCAGACTGACCCCTGACCCCTAGTCTAGTACTGGGTAGTCTGGTTCATCAGGCTGACCCCTAGTCTAGTACTGGGTAGTCTGGTTCATCAGGCTGACCCCTAGTCTAGTACTGGGTAGTCTGGTTCATCAGGCTGACCCCTGACCCCTAGTCTAGTACTGGGTAGTCTGGTTCATCAGGCTGACCCCTGAACCCTAGTCTACTACTGGGTAGTCTGGTTCATCAGACTGACCCCTGACCCCTAGTCTAGTACTGGGTAGTCTGGTTCATCAGGCTGACCCCTGACCCCTAGTCTATTACTGAGTAGTTTGGTTCATCAGACTGACCCCTAGTCTACGCTTGAAGTTATTGAGGGATGATGATGTTTTGGCAATGTGAAGATAGGAATTCCAAAGTATGGAACCTCTTTATCTAACAGAGAATTGACTATGTGAGATGCGGCAGTGGGGAGGGTGAAGGTTATCCCAGTGTCATGTTGTATGCATGCATTTGGGAATTAACCTGGAAGAATCCATTGAAGGGTTTAGATGAAGGCGCATAATTGGAGTATATTAATGTTGTAGATTGACAATATATTGAGTTTCTTAAACAGACTAGTGGCTAGTCTTGCAAATGTATTTTGTGTGATGAGTAATTTGTGTATGTAGGAAGCATATGTACTGGCTCAGACAATATTACAATAAATGAGATTTGGGTATCTTAAGCTTGTAGTATAGAGTTAGGAAGCGAGCCTGATGAACCAAATCACTAATCTTTCTGATGATACCAAACAGACTTCCCCACTTTGCTGCAGACAAAGTGAATATGATCTTTCCAGGACAATGTAAGTCTAAAACCATTCTGTTTTTTCTGTCGGGCAGGTTTTGCGGGCACCCCTGGCTACCTGTCCCCTGAGGTCCTTAGGAAGGACGCTTACGGCAAGCCTGTGGACATATGGGCCTGTGGTGAGTCTTTAACCTTTAACCTCTTAACTGTAGACCACTGCACCACGGCAATCTAAATAACCATCTAGTGACTACTGGGTAATGTGTGTCACCATCCCATTCCTTAGGAGAGGCCATGGTGCAGTGGTCATACATCTTAGACAAGGGTTTACGGAAAATCTAACAAATCTGAACTCTCTCTGTCTCTGTCTCTGTGTCTCTCTCTCTCTCTCTCTCTCTCTCTCTCTCTCTCTCTCTCTCTCTCTCTCTCTCTCTCTCTCTCTCTCTCTCTCTCTCTCTCTCTCTCTCTCTCTCTGCCTTTCTCTGTCTCTCTCTCTCTCTCTCTCTCTCTGCCTCTCTGCCTTTCTCTGTCTCTCTCTCTGCCTTTCTGTCTCTCTCTCTGTCTCTCTCTGCCTTTCTCTGTCTCTCTCTCTCTCTCTCTCTCTCTCTCTCTGTCTCTCTCTGCCTTTCTCTCTCTCTCTCTCTCTCTCTCTCTCTCTCTCTCTCTCTGTGTCTCTCTCTCTCTGTCTCTCTCTCTCTCTCTCTAGGTGTTATTCTGTATATATTGTTGGTGGGCTATCCTCCATTCTGGGATGAAGACCAACACAAACTCTACCAGCAGATCAAGGCTGGGGCCTATGATGTGAGTTTGTATCTGTCTGTGTGTGTGTGTCTGCGTGCAGGGTACAGTGCAGTGGTTGGCTGGACAGCTGGTGAATTTTTTTATAGTGTCAGATTGAGAGCTGCACCCCAGCTATCGATCCTATCAGCCTCCTGACGCATTGCAGAGGTGTGTGTGTGAGGGGTATCCTCTCCTTCTCTCTAGTATTCAGGTTACATAGTTAATGAAGACTGGTACTGAGACATTCAAACACACACGTTAACATTCTGAATTGTAGGAAGACTGATTGTTTACATGATGTGAAACGTTAAGAAATACATTTGTTACGTACATAATGCAAATCATGGTCTCTCTTTCTGTCCCTCTTCCTGCCTCTCTCTCGCCGTCTCTCTCTCTCTCCGTCTCTCTCTCTTTCCGTCTCTCTCTCTCTCCGTCTCTCTCTCCGTCTCTCTCTCTCTCTCTCCGTCTCTCTCTCTCTCTCCGTCTCTCTCTCTCTCTCTTGCTCCTCTCTCTCCGTCTCTCTCTCCGTCTCTCTCTCTCTCTCTGTTCTCTGTCTCTCTCTGTCTCTCTCTCTCTGCTCTCTCTCGTCTCTCTCTCTCTCTCTCTCTGTCTCTCTCTCTCTCTCTCTCTCTCTCTCTCTCTCTCTCTCTCTCTCTCTCTCTCTCTCTCTCTCTCTCTCTCTCTCTCTCTCTCTCTCTCTCTCTCTCTCTCTCCCTAGTTTCCCTCTCCAGAGTGGGACACTGTTACTCCAGAGGCTAAGAACCTTATTAACCAGATGTTGACTATTAACCCTTCCAAGAGAATCACTGCTGATCAGGCTCTCAAACACCCATGGATCTGCGTAAGCACATACACACACACACACACACACACACACAGTGGCCGTGTCCGAAATCTGTCTTGCCTACTACTTACTAAAACTACATACCGTGTACTAATCGTACTACATACTATTTAGAACGTACTGTTTAGTAAAATGATTGCAGTAAGCAAAAAAATCAACATACTAGACTCATCCATACTGAGAATGTGTAATCTAATGCACAATCAATCGCGTTGCTTCCTGCCATTCGTTCATTTTGATACAGAGCGTCCCCTCATCTGATTATCAGCTGTTGTCAAACACACGTGGGTCGGAAAAGCTGAATATTTTCCTCAATAGCATGCAGCGAATTGTACTACACTGAACAAAAATATAAACGCGACACGTGAAGTGATGGTCCCATGTTTCATGAGCTGAAATAAAAAATCCCAGAAATGTTCCATACGCACAAAAAGCTTTTTTCTCTCAAATTTGTTGCGCAAATTGATTTACATCACTGTTAGTGAGCATTTCTCCTTTGCCAAGATAATCCATCCACCTGACAGGTGTGGCATATCAAGAAGCTGATTAAACAGCATGATCATTACACAGGTGCACCTTGTGCTGGGGACAATAAAAGGCCACTTTAAAATGTGCAGTTTTGTCACGCAACACAATGCCACAGATGTCTCAAATTTTGAGGCCCCGTGCAATTGGCATGCTGACTACAGGAATGTTCACCAGAGCTGTTGCCAGAGAATTCAATGTTCATTTCTCTACCATAAACTGCCTCCAACGTTATTTTAGAGAATTTGGCAGTACGTCCAACCGGTCTCACAACTGCAGACCACGTGTGTAACCACACCAGCCCAGGACCTCCACATCTGGCTTCTTCACCTGTGGATCGTCTGAGGGGGGGTGCGGGTGGTGCTGAGGAGTATTTCTGTCTGTAATAAAGCCCTTTTGTGGGGAAAAACGAATTCTGATTGGCTGGGCCTGGCTCCCCTGTGGGTGGGCCTGGCTGCCAAGTGGGTGGGCCTATGCCCTCCTAGGCCCACCCATGGCTGTGCCCCTGTCCAGTCATGTGAAATCCATAGATTAGGGCCTAATGAATTTGGTTTAATTGACTGATTTCCTTATACTGCAAAAAAATTCTTTGAAATTGTTGCATGTTTATATTTTTAGGTATAGATGTAAAGCAGAAATGAGTGTGACATTCTAGCATTTAGTGCATAATGAATTTTAGAAATTTCACCTACTATAAAACATTCTATTTTCGCATACCAAAAAAGCCTACTATTTAGAACTGAAGTATGGGTATTTGGACATGGCTGCACACACACACACACACACACACACACACACGGTTTTGTATAGTGTTTAATGCTTGTCTCTGTCCCCTCCTATAGCAACGTTCCACCGTGGCGTCTATGATCCACAGACAGGAGACAGTGGAATGTCTGCGCAAGTTCAATGCTCGGCGGAAACTCAAGGTACACTACTGCTGCTACCTCCTACGCCTCTCCTCTCCTTACACCTCTTCCTCCTCCTCCTCCCTATATACCTCCCCCTAGACCACCTCCTCCTCCCTATATACCTCCCCCTAGACCACCTCCTCCTCCTCCCTATATACCTCCCCCTAGACCACCTCCTCCTCCTCCCTATATACCTCCCCCTAGACCACCTCCTCCTCCTCCCTATATACCTCCCCCTAGACCACCTCCTCCTCCTCCCTATATACCTCCCCTAGACCACCTCCTCCTCCTCCCTATATACCTCCCCCTAGACCACCTCCTCCTCCTCCCTATATACCTCCCCCTAGACCACCACCTCCTCCTCCCTATATACCTCCCCCTAGACCACCTCCTCCTCCTCCCTATATACCTCCCCCTAGACCACCTCCTCCTCCTCCTCCCTATATACCTCCCCCTAGACCACCTCCTCCTCCTCCCTATATACCTCCCCCTAGACCACCTCCTCCTCCTCCTCCCTATATACCTCCCCCTAGACCACCTCCTCCTCCTCCCTATATACCTCCCCCTAGACCACCACCTCCTCCTCCTCCCATATACCTCCCCCTAGACCACCTCCTCCTCCCTATATACCTCCCCCTAGACCACCACCTCCTCCTCCTCCCTATATACCTCCCCCTAGTCCCCTCCTCCTCCTCCCTATATACCTCCCCCTAGACCTCCTCCTCCTCCCTATATACCTCCCCCCTAGACCACCTCCTCCTCCTCCTCCCTATATACCTCCCCCTAGACCACCTCCTCCTCCTCCCTATATACCTCCCCCTAGACCACCTCCTCCTCCTCCTCCCTATATACCTCCCCCTAGACCACCTCCTCCTCCTCCCTATATAACTCCCCCTAGACCACCTCCTCCTCCTCCCTATATACCTCCCCCTAGACCACCTCCTCCTCCTCCTCCCTATATACCTCCCCCTAGACCACCTCCTCCTCCTCCTCCCTATATACCTCCCCCTAGGCCACCTCCTCCTTCTATACCTCCCCCTAGACCACCTCCTCCTCCTCCCTATATACCTCCCCCTAGACCACCTCCTCCTCCTCCTCCCTATATACCTCCCCCTAGACCACCTCCTCCTCCTCCTCCCTATATACCTCCCCCTAGGCCACCTCCTCCTTCTATACCTCCCCTAGACCTCCTCCTCCTCCCTATATACCTCCCCCTAGACCACCTCCTCCTCCTCCTCCCTATATACCTCCCCCTAGACCACCTCCTCCTCCTCCTCCCTATATACCTCCCCCTAGACCACCTCCTCCTCCTCCTCCCTATATACCTCCCCTAGGCCACCTCCTCCTTCTATACCTCCCCCTAGACCACTCCTCCTCCTCCTCCCTATATACCTCCCCCTAGACCACCTCCTCCTCCTCCTCCCTATATACCTCCCCCTAGGCCACCTCCTCCTTCTATACCTCCCCCTAGACCACCTCCTCCTCCTCCCTATATACCTCCCCCTAGGCCACCTCCTCCTTCTATACCTCCCCCTAGACCACATTTCTATCAATATGTTATTGGGCCCATTTCTGGAGGTGAAAATTATATTTTAAGATGGTGTCAGCATCATTTTATTTTCATACGTTTTGGAGTGGAATGTCCTTTTTAAAAAGTCACCAGAACTGAGCTTCTCAGTCCTTCTACATAAAACCTAAGCAACGGGACTGGAATTGGTCAAACTCCCAGTTTAATACATCCTTCCCTAAAAGCATGATGGTCATGACTATCTTACATGAAAGGGGAGGTTAACTTGACCCCAGACAATCCATCTGAGATCGACCCCCCTTACCTCCCCTCATCCGATCATATCTCTTTATTACTCATCCCTTCTCTCTCTCTCTCTCTCTCTCTCTCTCTCTGTCTCTCTGTCTCTCTCTCTGTCTCTGTCTCTGTCTCTCTCTCTGTCTCCCTCTCCTAGGGAGCGATCCTCACCACCATGCTGGTGTCCAGAAACTTCTCAGGTGGGTGTGTCTCCTCCCCCCCTTCTCCCTCGCTCCAGTTACAGAGTGAGGGGGGAGGAGAGAGAGGGCTCTACTCTCCCTCCTCCTCCCTGGAGTCTACCTAATGTAGGTTTTTAGGCCGAGAGGAGGAGGAGGAGGAGTTTGTTTTCAGAACACAAGTTCTGAAGGGGAGGAGTAGGTGAAAGGAGCAGATGTCATAAGGTGTCCGTACAAGGAAGTGCTAGAAGGAGGTGTCATTCTAGAATGTCATATTTCCAGCAGGACTATGTGTGTACATTGTGTTTTTATATCTATGTCTCTAACACCTTTCTCCCTCTCTTTGTCGGCTCTGGAGTGTGTGTGTCTGTGTGTGTCTTTGTGTGTGTGTGTGTGTGTGAGTGTGACAGAGCCCTAGAGGTTGTGTAAGGCTCAGGGTTCCTGTAGTGTGACAGAGAAAGGGCAATATTTAATGCTCTACTTCCCCTCCTTTACTAGCTAAGATGATTAAAGGTTAAGACCTGCCCTTAAAGGAATGGGGGTTTTGCGTCCTAAATGGGATCCTACTCCTCATATAGTGCACTACTTTTGGCTACTATATGGAGAATAGGGTGTCATTTGAGATTGGTCACTGTATTGGGTTAGGCCAGCCCAGATTTGCATAGCTCCTCCCAATTTAAGTGTCTCTGTCCAATAGTGGGCCGGCAGCATACCAACCCTGCTGCTGTGTCCTCCACCGCCTCGCTGGCGCAGGAAGGTACGTCACAGAGACACGCCCTCTTACTTCCTCTGCACACACTTCCTGCTTCCTGTTTAAGCCCCTCCCACGTCATACTAAAAGGGAGCACCATGGTCTCTTTAACCTGCTAGCCCCCTTTAGAAGTTATCTAGCCCCTTTCTCTCCTGCATGCAGCTCACGCTAGCCTCACAAACACACACACAGACTCATGTGAGTACGAGATGGATTTTTAAGGATGATGCTAATACCATGCACACAGGCTAAACACATCTAAAACTACACATACTCTGTCAACAATACCACTCAGCCTCATATCATCATCAGAAAGCATCAATAGCATATCAACCCCCCTCCCCACCCTTCTCCTGTGGTTACGGCCATGAGAGGGGGTTGAGGGGGAAGGGATTGGGGAGGGGGGCGTGTATCTGTGGCGACTGACTGACTGGAGGATGGACAGGAGCGGGAGAGGCACGCTGCCATCGTCTGACCTGGGGGAGGGGGGGAGACTAAGGTCGGCGATCCCATGTGGACTAGGAAACAGTATACGGTTTATGAAAGACTGAAAGGGTTGGATAGGTGCAAGCAATATGGAAAAGATTCCACCCAGCCTATCATTGAGCAAAGTGGAGCTACTATCGGATTATTTACACCTATCAAATCTTTTCAGATCTACAGGTGTCTTTAGGAGGTTTATTGTAGTGTTGAAACAATAACAAGGGGCGGGAGTTAGTCTCCCCTGAGCGTGCGATTGGTGCTCTGTGGTTCTGCATGAGGGTGATTGACAGAAGCGTACGGTAGAGCCCTTCAATCACAGGGCTCTCCTCTGAGAGCGGACCAATCGCCTGCCAGTAAGTCCTGACGACGGATGAGATCGCCCCCCGTAAAAGGCATCTGCAGCTTAGCCTTTCCGCAATGACATCACTGCTTGCCCCTCCCCTCCGCTGTGTATGGCTGAGGCAGACTCAGCTCTCTGCTTATGATGCGCTCTCTTCCCCAATCACATCGTCACACTGTAGCACAGAAAAGTGTGACGAATTGTAGTCAATACAAGATGTCAAGTGTGAACAATGTGGATGTGTTGCCTTGCTGCATGTGGACTTGTATTCCCTATACTCTGTTTCCCTTCCCATCTCCTTGAAGTGTGCACTCGTTCACTTTCCCTCCTAGATGTGAAAGGATTGGACTGGTATGAATGCACACTAAAGGAAGAACAGGGAGAAACGGGATTGGACAATTGAAAGTTACTCCTCCCTTCGTGTCTTTCTCAAAATAGCCAGTGTTCTAAGGTGACTGGAAAGGTGAATGTTCTTATGTGGTGACCATGTTCCAACTACATTGCAGAGGCCTGCCTGCTAGCTCTCAGGTGTTTAACATGCGATGACGTGGCATGAAGCCATTGGTTGTTGCAATAAAACATCTGTAATGTAGTCGGCCTGGAACGCGACCGATACGTCCGACCTCGATTATTTTGAGGAAGTTAGGGGAGGAAACATTTTGAGGGTGTTAGAATGGGTTCCATGCTAGCCCGCCCCGTGGGCAGCTGGGTTGAAGAGGTGGCAGGGGTCAATGGTTAGCCAATCAGGGCCCAGCTCTGTCCCGCTGTTTGCTGAATGGAAGCTATGCACCTTGGGAACTGTAGTTGATGTGGATG